>NC_057802.1:199302546-199602546 GCF_018294505.1 Triticum aestivum | reverse complement strand
CAGCACGGCGTCGAAGTCGAGGTCGGGGTACCAGTATGCCACCTTGGTGAGAGCCTTGGTCATAGCGCCCTGGCAAAGCCTCTGGGCCTCGTCGGCCAGCGAGGCCGCCCGGTTGGCGTGAAGCTGCTCCAGGGCCCTGAGAACGCACTCGAAGAACAGGGTCAGCTTGGCATTGGTGGTTCCACTGCGCTCTGGGGCGTATCTCACGTTTGGCATCCCCATGGTAGCCAGCTGTGCGGTGATCCCGCCGGCGACGTCCTCTAGACGGCCGATCCCGCGGTTCATGCCCTCCACGGAATCCCTATGCTCGGCGGCCTCGTTCTTCCGCTGCTGCTTCTCGGTCTCCAGCTCCTTGTCCAGGGTCCCCTCCCGGGCTTTGGCCTCCGTGAGCATCCCCTCGAGGCCTTCCAGCTTCAGCGTGACGTCCTTGATGGACTTGTTGGCCTCGGAGAGCTCCCCGGCCTTGCTGACGGCTGCTCCCTGCGCCTCCGCCAGGGCGCTGTTGAGCGTGTCCTTCTCTTGGGACAGCTTCAGGGCCTACTCCTTCAGCTCGTCCCGCTCCACCTCTAGCTCCTTCACCTTGCTGGCGTGAACCAGAGCTTGGGCATCGAGCGCCTCCCTGTGCCTCTGCTCCAGCTCTTGGGTCCGCTGCTTGATAAGCTTCTCCACCTCCCCGTCCTTGGCGCGGAGTTTGGTGTCGAGGTCCGCCTCGTGCTTGGTGAGGTCCTCCTCCTGGGAGTTCAACACGGCCTGGTGCTGGGTCCGGGCGGCCTCGGCTGCCGCGGGCAAGCACTCCGCCGTCTCCTGGGCCTTCTTGATGTCGGCCACCTTCATGGTGAGCTCAACGTCACGCTTGGCCAGCTCGCCCTGCGCGGTTTTCAACTCCTCATGAGCCTGGTGGAACCAATCCTGCATCTTGGCGACGCGCCTTTGGAGGTCCACCTCCGCCTTCTCCGCCACTGCCATCCTGGACTTAGCCTTGTCCAGGCGGCCGCGGTGGAGCGCCTGGAGCTTCCGGAAGCTGGCGCCCATGGCATGGAGGAGCCGCTCTTCCTGGGAGCCGTCGCCACCAACGCTCGGCTCGTCAATGATCTCAAGCCTGGTGGCGGCGAGCACCTCGTCGTCAAACACCTCCCCCTCGACAGGAGCCCTGGTGCTCGACGCGCCTGGGAGGTGGACAAAGAGATCATCGCTCACCTTCAGGTACCTGCCGGAGCCAGAGGCAGCGGAGGAGGAAGGCTGGTCATCGGCCACCTCCTCCTCGGCAGCAGGCTTGCCGGCTTCTCCGGCAGGCCCCGTGCCGGCCTCCCCAGCAGGTCCTTTGGCAGCGTCCTCCGCGGCGCCCCTGGCGGCCTCCTCGGCGCCCCTGGCGGCCTCCTCGGCGGTGGTCTTCTTGGCCTCCGCCGCGGCATCCTTGGCCACGTCCTCGATGAGGGTGTCCAGGTCCTCCCGGTCCGCCGAGAAAGGATCTGGATATCAAGAAGAGGGTGGGATAGAGACAAGATCAAAGATTCAAAAAGAGGAGAAGAAGCAGGGGCGAAAGGCGAACGACTTACCAGTGCCAGGCTGGGAAGCGGAAGTCCCCTCCCCGCCAACATTTGGCGCCGAGGCAAAGCCACCAACACCCAAGTTCTCCTCCTCCTCCTCCATGTGCGTGGGCTCGGTGCTTGGCACCCTTGCCGGGGACATCCCTCGGGGCGGCGTGGTCGATGGGGGCGGCATGTTGGGACTAGCCCCCTGCAGCTCCTCCTCCTGCTGCTCTCCTCCTACATACCCAGCAAGGTCAGCACCAAAGTGTCGTACCCCTGACACGTGTCGACGAGGAGAGAGTAATGAACTTACGCTGGGGGCTGTGCCAGGGGCTGCTTTCCGGGCTGCTCAACACCACCAGTGGCGCCCTTGAAGTACCGGCCAGCGTCTCCGCGTCCCTGCAAAGATGAAAACGAGTCAAGACAAGCAACACAGATTGAGGAGACAGAGATGACGGGAAAGAAGCAAGATACTTACTCGTCGTCAACCTCCTCATCTGTTGTTTTTCTCTTCCTCCTCGGGCTGAGGGATCCGAAGTCAAAGGTGACCCCCGCGTCGGCGTCCGCCGGAGGAGGGGAGGAGGGCGGCGTCTGAACGTGCTTGGACGAAGAGGAGGCAGATGCTCTCCTCTTTGCCACCGCGGCCTTCATCACTTTCTTCGCCGCTGCGGCCCTCGTCTGACGCGTGGACTCCTCCGGAGACTTTGGCCACCGTGTGGCCCTGATGGGCCATACCGGCTCGCCAGAAGTGGCCCACCGCAGGACTCGCCCTCTCCCCGTGGCCGGAGGGTCAGTAGCCCCGGCCTCCTCCTCCGACAATTCGTCGGCCGCATCCTCAACCAGAGGAGCCTCGGTGCCGGCGCTGCTGGCTTCTTCGGCGGCCGCCACCCATCGGGCGAGCTCCTCCTCCTCCGCAGCAGTCGCGGCCCTGTACTCCACACCACCAGCGCTGCCGGCCTCTTCGGCAAGCTGCGCCTCCCTCGCCCTGGTGGCGATGTAGTCCAGTTCCGCTTGGGTGGTGTCCTGGACAAGCAGCCGCTCGGCGTCGGCGTTGATGTATCCCTCGTGCAGTGTGTCGAAGAACTCCTGCACCTGGACGTCCTCCGGCGCGACCCAGCTCGGGTCAGGGCCATGCACATTGCAGTCCGGCATCATGGCGATGATTTCGGTCCGGCGCGAATTATTGCACAGCGGAACCACTCCCTGTAGCGACCAGACCTCAAATGGTCTGTGCTGCTGTGCACCAGTGTCATCCCTAGATCAGTAATGCTGACACGCACAATACAAATGGAGGATTTATAACAGAGTAGCAATCACACACTTATTACATCGAATATCTCCAAAGAGATTAAGTATGATAAACATGGCTTAAGGCCATCTAAGAACGATAACAGCGGAAGACTTGGAAGATAAGTGAGTCCATCAACTCCAGCGGCATCACTGAGTACAAGACCACGACCTAAGGCACCTTACTCGTCGTCTGAAAAGTCTGCAACATGAAACGTTGCAGCCCAGAAACGGGTCAGCACATAGAATATGCTGGCAAAGTAACACATAGAGAGTAATGAACAGGAATAGTGCTATACTATATGCATATATGGCTGCTGGAAAGCTCTATGGTTAAAGTTTAAGCGAAAAGCCAATTTTTCCCTACTGCAAAGGAATAAATTTTATTTAACTATCATGGTGGTTGTTAAACATTGAGAAGGTACCTCCAACTCAATCCCAATTAAATGTCCTCATTAACCCAACAAAATTAATTAAAAGTAACATGGTGATGAGATTCAAATGATAATCCAGGTACTAGATACTCAAGTTGTCCATAACCGGGGACATGGCTAACCATGATTAGTTTGTACACTCTGCAGAGGTTTGCGCACTTTTCCCCACAAGACTCGATCGCCTCCGTTTTATTTCTCGCACTGCATGGTGTTTGAGAAACGGATGACCGAGACACAGTCTTTCAGAAACAATCACTCTTTACTCTGGATGGACCGGTACACCTACTTTCCCCTACATCTGCTAGCCCACCTCTTCAAGAGATCTTGTAACCTACTTAACTATGCTAGAGCCCATAATAGCTTGTGGCTGCACACGGAAGTTTCTAGCATGAACAATCTTATGATCCCTTTGAGCCTGGGTGGCGGACCTTATAAAATCAGACAACACTGGGTTCTCCAGGTGCTTCAATCCACCCAGATGTGAGTTTTAGTTGCCACCTTAAGTTGAACCATTAATAAACATCTCACATCTGTCATGAATATCTCTCAAACCCAAATCCACGTCTACGAGCATAGCATGGCAATATTAATAGCAAAGTAGAAGTAACTCCCAAGGGTTTGATAAGAAAACAGGTAATAGGTACTACCTCAACTACTTCCTAGATCCCACAATTTAATCAGATCCTAATCATGCAATTGGTTGAGGAATAGATCTAATGCAATAAAACTGGGTATGGAGAGTATGATCAAAGTGTTACTTGCCTTGCTGATGATCCGCAAAACCTAGCGATTCGAAGTAACAAGCTGCACACTCCGGGTACTCTATCGCAAACAAACAAGCATACAATCAGTACTCATCTAATGCATAGGTAAAACTCGAATGAAAGATCCAACCAGAAAGTTCAACTTAAGAACTCCGGTTTGCAAAAAAGAATCAACTCGAAAGAAGCAACGAAAGTCAAACGGCGAAAGAAACAAGCTTCGTTTACTAATCTGGATCTAGGTCAAATTTTACTGTAGCAAAAAATTGTTTGAGTAGGCTAAACGGAAAGAGAATTTCGAGACGAAACTCTAGGCGCTTGAATCGCCTGATTCTGATAAACGAGCGAGAAGTTAAACAGAAACGAAGATTCGGTCAGAAATCGAATCTGAGATAATCGCAGAAAAATCTGATGAAAAAGAAAAACGGACGAACGCTTAAAGAACGGACGTTCATTAACAGAGAAAAACCGACGAACGCGTTCGTTGAAACGAACGGTTTGGTGAATGCTCGTAAAATAAGAAAACCAAAAAAAACCGATCTAGGGTTTTTTTTAAAACGAACGGTTTTTTTTAAAAACAAAACCGGCGACGAACGAGGCGAGGCAGTACCTCGTCGGGGCAGTGCTCCGGCGGGGCTCCGGCGGGGCGCGAGGTGCGGCGAGGGTGCGGGGCTCGGGGGGGTGCGAGGGGCGGCGAGGGGGGCGGCGGCAACCGGCGGCGGCGGCGGCTCGATCTCGGGCTCCGGCGGCGGCGAGCGAGGCGAGTGCGGCGGCGGCGAGATGAGGGGAGAGAAGAGGGGGGTATATAAAGGGGGGGAGCATCTTGGGGGAGGGGCAAGCTCCGGCGGCGGCGGCACGGACTCCCGTGTCCGCCATGGACACGGCGGCGGCGCTCCCGTGCTGGGAAAGGAGAGGGCGACGGGGTGGGCCGGCGCTCGGCTGGGCTTCGGCCCGGTCGGGCGTCGCACAATTTTTTTTAAATACGTTCTGCGGAAAATAATTCATAGAAAAATAAATGAAAGTCAGAAAAATATAAAATAAATTTTCCCCGTCTAGTTAGAAAATCTAGAATAGGGTGAACATTTTTTAACACAAAATAAATATTTTGAAAACATGCAATATTTTTAATGCAATAAAAATTGCAAATAAAATCCAAATAAATTCCAATAAATGATTTTAACATTTTTCCTCTAGTATTTCAATTGTTTTGGAGAAGTCATATTTTCTCCTCTCGTTTATTTTTAAATGAAATATTTTTCCGGAGAGAAAATAATTAAAACCAAAATCCTCGTCTTATTATTTGATGAAAATCAAATATGAAAATTCGAGAAAATCCCCAACTCTCTCCGAGGGTCCTTGAGTTGCTTAGGATTTATCGAGGATTTGTCAAAATGCAATAAAACATGATATGCAATGATGATCTATGTATAACATACCAAATTGAAAATTTGGGATGTTACAAACCTACCCCCCTTAAGATGAATCTCGCCCTCGAGATTCGGGTTGGCTAGAAAACAGGTGGGAGTGGTCCTTCCGTAGATCTTCCTCTCGCTCCCAGGTGGCTTCATCTTCCGTGTGGTGACTCCACTGAACTTTGCAAAACTTGATAACCTTGCTGCGGGTAACTCGGCTGGCATACTCAAGAATCTTAACTGGTTTCTCCTCATAGGTCAAATCACTTTCCAGCTGAATCGCTTCCAGTGGCACAGTATCTCTCAGTGGTATCTCAGCCATCTCTGCGTGGCACTTCTTCAACTGGGAAACGTGAAATACATCATGAACTCCAGACAATCCTTCGGGCAATTCCAGCTTGTAAGCAACCTCTCCCATACGTTCCAACACTCTGTATGGTCCGATAAAACGGGGTGCTAACTTTCCCTTAACTCCAAAGCGCTTCACTCCTCGAAGTGGTGATACTCGAAGATACACTCGGTCTCCGACTTCGTGAACTGTCTCCTTTCGTTTAGAATCAGCATAACTCTTCTGCCTGGACTGGGCTACCTTGAGCCTATCGCGAATCAACCTCACTTTCTGTTCAGACTCCTTAATCAAATCTGGTCCAAACAACTGACGGTCTCCAACTTCGTCCCATAACAACGGTGTTCTACACCTCCTTCTGTACAAGGCTTCGAAAGGGGCCATCTTCAAACTGGTTTGATAACTGTTGTTATAAGAAAACTCTGCATATGGCAAATTGTCGTCCCAACTAGATCCATAATCTAGTGCACATGCTCTCAACATGTCCTCCAAAATCTGGTTGACTCTCTCGGTCTGTCCATCTGTCTGCGGGTGAAAAGCTGTACTAAATTCCAGCCTGGTTCCCAATGTTTCATGTAACTGCTTCCAAAACTTCGAGGTAAATTGGGTTCCTCTGTCTGATACAATGGTCCTCGGAACTCCATGCAAACATACGATCCTGGTCATGTATATCTTTGCCAACTTAGCACTGGTGTAAGTGGTCTTCACTGGAATGAAATGAGCCACTTTCGTCAAACGGTCGACTACAACCCATATCGAGTCATAGCCTGAACGAGTCCTGGGTAATCCTGTGATAAAATCCATGCCTATTTTATCCCACTTCCATTCGGGTATCGGCAATGGTTGTAGCAATCCTGCTGGCTTCTGATGCTCTGCCTTCACTCTCTGACATACATCACAAACTGCTACATACTCTGCAATATCCTTCTTCATTCCGGTCCACCAGAAAGTATTCTTCAAATCCAAATACATCTTGGTATTCCCTGGGTGAATCGAGTACGGTGAATCATGGGCTTCTTGCAAAATCAACTTCCTGATCTCCGGATCATTTGGCACATATACGCGGTCCTCAAACCATAAGGTATCGTGCTCATCCTCACGAAATCCCTTGGCTTTTCCTTTGCTCATCTTCTCCTTTATCTCTTCAATCTCCTTGTCTGTCTTCTGAGCTTCTCTGATCCTTTCCATCAAGGTAGACTGAATCTCCAATGTCGCTAAATAGCCTCTTGGGACTATCTCCAAACATAGCTCGCGAAGGTCCTCGGCTAACTCCTGAGGTAACTCTCCTGTCATGAGGGTGTTGACATGACTCTTGCGGCTCAACGCGTCTGCTACTACGTTAGCCTTTCCAGGGTGATAATGCAATCTCATATCATAATCTTTAATGAGCTCCAACCATCTCCTCTGTCTGAGATTTAACTCCTTCTGCGTGAAAATATACTTCAAACTCTTGTGATCCGTGTACACCTCACAATGGTTTCCGATGAGAAAATGTCTCCATGTCTTCAATGCATGCACCACGGCTGCTAATTCCAAATCATGCGTAGCATAATTCTTCTCATGGGGTTTAAGTTGTCGTGAAGCATATGACACAACTCTTCCTTCCTGCATAAGCACTGCTCCAAGTCCTCGACGAGAAGCGTCGCAATAAACTTCATAGTCCTTGCGTTGATCTGGCAGAATCAACACTGGTGAGGTAACCAATCGTTTCTTCAACTCTTGGAAACTAGCTTCACATTCCTCAGTCCAATTGAATTTGGTGTCCTTCTTCAATAGCTCAGTCATGGGCTTAGCAATCCTTGAGAAATTCTCGATGAATCTCCGGTAGTATCCTGCAAGTCCAAGAACACTCCGGATTTCTCCAACTGTCGTGGGTGATTCCCAACTTGTCACTGTGTCAACCTTGGCAGGGTCTACTGCTATTCCTTCTCCAGAAATAACATGTCCAAGGAATCCAACTTCCTTCAGCCAAAATTCACACTTGCTGAACTTGGCATATAACTGATGTTCTCTGAGCTTCTCAAGTACCAGTCGCAAATGCTCCTCATGCTCTTCCTCATTCTTGGAAAAGATTAAAATATCATCAATGAACACCACGACGAACTTATCCAAAAACTCCATAAACACTTTGTTCATCAGGTTCATGAAATAGGCAGGTGCGTTAGTCAGACCAAATGACATAACGGTATACTCATACAATCCATATCTGGTGGTAAATGCCGTCTTAGGTATATCCTGCTCTCGAATCTTTAACTGATGGTATCCTGATCGTAGATCGATCTTGGAAAATACTTTAGCTCCTTGTAGGCGGTCAAACAAATCATTGATCATCGGCAGTGGGTACTTGTTTTTGATGGTCACTTCATTCAATCCTCGGTAATCAACAACCATCCTCAGCGATCCATCTTTCTTCTCCACTAGAAGTACTGGTGATCCCCAAGGTGACGAACTTGGGCGAATATAGCCTTTATCCAGTAACTCCTTGATCTGCTTCTTAATTTCCTCCAAATCCTTTGCGGGCATCCTGTACGGTCTCTTAGATATTGGCCCTGTGCCTGGCAAAAGTTCAATCAAGAACTCAATGTCTCTATCTGGTGGCATGCCTGGCAACTCTTCTGGAAATACATCCGGATAATCCTTCACCACTGGTACTTCCTCCTGTACAACTCCTGATAAGGAATTTACTTGAGTCCTCTTCGGCATATGCCGGGATACATACTTGATCCTTTTTCCTTCCGGGGTGGTAAGCAAAATCGTCTTGCTGGCACAATCGATGTTTCCTCCATACAACGATAGCCAATCCATTCCCAAAATCACATCCAAACCTTGCGATTCCAAAACAATGAGGTCTGAGGGGAAAACATGCCTTCCAATGGCCAATGGTATCTGAAAACATCCTTGGGTTGCCATATACTCTGCTCCTGGCGAGGTTACTAACATAGGGGTTTTGAGAACTTGGGTGGACATCTTAAACTTATTCACGAATCCCCTTGATATGTATGAATGCGATGCACCAGTATCGAAAAGAACGGTTGCAGTAAATGACTTAACCAAAAACTTACCTATTACTGCATCAGGCTGAGCTTCAACCTCCTCCACGCTCACGTGGTTCACATGTCCTTTGTTGAACGGGTTCGGCTTCTTCCCAGAGCTTCCATTGCCATTTCCATTTTGGGCTTCAGGACAATCAGTTGCATAATGTCCAGTCTTCTGGCACTTGAAACAAGTAATGTGACTTAGATCCCTCTTGGTTGGGGTAGATGGGTTGGTGCGGTTCTGTCCGTTGCTTCCTCCATTCCCACTACCATTCTTGGTGCCATTATGGTTGTACGAACTACCTCCTCCATGGGTATGCTGAAATTGTCCTCCCGGGTTCGGGGCAAAACGTGGCTTCTGCTGGGCTCCAGAATTGTACTTTCCTTGTCCATACTTCCTCTTACGGTTTTCAATCTGCTGTTGCTTCCCTTCAATCATGAGAGCTCTATCTACCAGCTCCTGGTAGTTGTTGAAGGTTGCTACCATCAACTGCATACTCAGTTCATCATTCAGCCCTTCCAAAAATTTCTCCTGCTTGGCAGCATATGTAGCAACGTCATCTGGTGCATAACGTGCTAACTTACTGAAATCATCCACATACTGGCCTACGGTGCGTCCTCCTTGGCGTAGGTTGCGAAAATCACGCTTCTTCATAGCCATAGCTCCTGCTGAAACATGTGCTGTACGGAAAGCTTGCTGAAACTGGTCCCATGTGACAGTGTCAATAGGGTGCGTGGCTGTATAATTCTCCCACCATGATGCTGCGGGTCCATCAAGCTGATGTGCGGCAAAACGCACTCTTTCCGCATCTGTGCATCCTGCAGTGGTCAACTCCCTTCCAACTTTGCGGAGCCAATCATCTGCAACAATCGGCTCGGTGCTACTGGAAAACACCGGCGGGTTTAGCCTTAAGAAACGGGCTAAGTGATCAACAGGTGGTGGTGGCGGTGGGTTGTTGTTGTTGTTGTTGCCTTGGTTCTGCACTAACACTTGCATCAGGGCATTCTGTTGCTGAATCAACTGGGTGATCTCTGGCGGGAAAACAAATCCGGTGTCGCGTCTCGGAGGCATCTGATAGGTTTAGAAAAGATGAGAGTTAAGAATAGAATGAGGTCTAGAGAGAAAACACTACCCATATGCTCATGAGACAAATACAATCAATATCACTCAATCAATTCAAACAAGGCAAAACAATCGATCTAACTAGCGTTACAAAGTGCTTGAACTATACTATTAAATGGGGGAAAACTACTACTGATATGGTGGTCTACTAGAAATTCTGATCCGTTGAAGACTCCATGATGTCTGCTCCAGCTTCGTCAACAAAGTCATCTTCACTTGGTTCCGAGTCGGTGTCGTCGATGATGATGTAGTTATCCGGACAAGTGCATTCGTCGACTTCTGCTTTTGGCACTGGATTTCCCATGAATACTCCAATCTTCTTCTCCAGGTCGTCATTCTTCCCTACTAGTGCGTTGATTTCCTCCAAATAATCCTCGCGTGTAGCCTTGAGTTCTTCTTGGAGCTCCTTGATCTTCGTTAATGCCTTCTTCAGTTCTTCCTTGTCCGTGCACATCTGGTTCTCCTGGCGACGAATATGTTGGTTTTGCTCCTGGATGAAAGCTGCAATTGATCCATCCTTCTTGGTTCTGATCATCTCCCATTGCGCGTCTCGGCGTCCACAAATCTGGTAAATTGTATCCTTAAGCTCCTGGTGGTAGACTTCTCCAATGCGTCCCATGGCGATGTGTGCGGCCATGCTCTTCCCTAAACTCCAGGTTGGTGCTTCGAAAACCAATCTTATGGGTTCAGTAACTGGCACAAACGTCCTTCCTGGAATGATGAACTTGAATCTTCCAGCTCTCCTCTTCGGGTAATGTGGCGTTGTAGGTTCCGGTGATGCTTGGTATTCCTATGTTCAAGTACTTGGTGACTTCCTTCAAGTGTCGACCAAACGGCGTGTCTTCATCTGGTTGCATGAACTTGCTCCTTGCATCCGCCATTCCTAAAAGAGTAGAAAGTGGAGAGGGGTCAGAAATGAGAAGAGAGAAGCTTTCTAGGGCTTAAGCTTAGTGGTCGTGTCCTACAGTCAGCGTGTGCTCTGATACCAACTTTGTAGCGACCAGACCTCAAATGGTCTGTGCTGCTGTGCACCAGTGTCATCCCTGGATCAGTAATGCTGACACGCACAGTACAAATGGAGGATTTATAACAGAGTAGCAATCACACACTTATTACATCGAATATCTCCAAAGAGATTAAGTATGATAAACATGGCTTAAGGCCATCTAAAACGATAACAGCGGAAGACTTGGAAGATAAGTGAGTCCATCAACTCCAGCGGCATCACTGAGTATAAGACCACGACCTAAGGCACCTTACTCGTCGTCTGAAAAGTCTGCAACATGAAACGTTGCAGCCCGAAAACGGGTCAGCACATAGAATATGCTGGCAAAGTAACACATAGAGAGTAATGAACAATAATAATGCTATACTACATGCATATATGGCTGGTGGAAAGCTCTATGGTTAAAGTTTATGCGAAAAGCCAATTTTTCCCTACTGCAAAGGAATAAATTTTATTTAACTATCATGGTGGTTGTTAAACATTGAGAAGGTACCTCCAACTCAATCCCAATTAAATGTCCTCATTAACCCAACAAAATTAATTAAAAGTAACATGGTGATGAGATTCAAATGATAATCCAGGTACTAGATACTCAAGTTGTCCATAACCGGGGACACGGCTAACCATGATTAGTTTGTACACTCTGCAGAGGTTTGCGCACTTTTCCCCACAAGACTCGATCGCCTCCGTTTGATTTCTCGCACTGCATGGTGTTTGAGAAACGGATGACCGAGACACAGTCTTTCAGAAACAATCACTCTTTACTCTGGATGGACCGGTACACCTACTTTCCCCTACATCTGCTAGCCCACCTCTTCAAGAGATCTTGTAACCTACTTAACTATGCTAGAGCCCATAATAGCTTGTGGCTGCACACGGAAGTTTCTAGCATGAACAATCTTATGATCCCTTTGAGCCTGGGTGGCGGACCTTATAAAATCAGACAACACTGGGTTCTCCAGGTGCCTCAATCCACCCAGATGTGAGTTTTAGTTGCCACCTTAAGTTGAACCATTAATAAACATCTCACATCTGTCATGAATATCTCTCAAACCCAAATCCACGTCTACGAGCATAGCATGGCAATATTAATAGCAACGTAGAAGTAACTCCCAAGGGTTTGATAAGAAAACATGTAATAGGTACTACCTCAACTACTTCCTAGATCCCACAATTTAATTAGATCCTAATCATGCAATTGGTTGAGGAATAGATCTAATGCAATAAAACTGGGTATGGAGAGTATGATCAAAGTGTTACTTGCCTTGCTGATGATCCGCAAAACCTAGCGATTCGAAGTAACAAGCTGCACACTCCGGGTACTCTATCGCAAACAAACAAGCATACAATCAGTACTCATCTAATGCACAGGTAAAACTCGAATGAAAGATCCAACCAGAAAGTTCAACTTAAGAACTCCGGTTTGCAAAAAAGAATCAACTCGAAAGAAGCAACGAAAGTCAAACGGCGAAAGAAACAAGCTTCGTTTACTAATCTGGATCTAGGTCAAATTTTACTGTAGCAAAAACTTGTTTGAGTAGGCTAAACGGAAAGAGAATTTCGAGACGAAACTCTAGGCGCTTGAATCGCCTGATTCCGATAAACGAGCGAGAAGTTAAACAGAAACGAAGATTCGGTCAGAAATCGAATCTGAGATAATCGCAGAAAAATCCGATGAAAAAGAAAAACGGACGAACGCTTAAAGAACAGACGTTCGTTAACAGAGAAAAACCGACGAACGCGTTCGTTGAAACGAACGGTTCGGTGAATGCTCGTAAAATAACAAAACCGAAAAAAACCGATCTAGGGTTTTTTTTAAAACGAACGGTTTTTTTTAAAAACAAAACCGGCGACGAACGAGGCGAGGCAGTACCTCGTCGGGGCAGTGCTCCGGCGGGGCTCCGGCGGGGCGCGAGGTGCGGCGAGGGTGCGGGGCTCGGGGGGGGGTGCGAGGGGCGGCGGCGGCGGCTCGATCTCGGGCTCCGGTGGCGGCGAGCGAGGCGAGTGCGGCGGCGGCGAGATGAGGGGAGAGAAGAGGGGGGGTATATAAAGGGGGGGGGAGCATCTTGGGGGAGGGGCAAGCTCCGGCGGCGGCGGCACGGACTCCCGTGTCCGCCATGGACACGACGGCGGCGTTCCCGTGCTGGGGAAGGAGAGGGCGACGGGGTGGGCCGGCGCTCGGCTGGGCTTCGGGCCGGTCGAGCGTCGCACAGTTTTTTTTAAATACGTTCCGCGGAAAATAATTCATAGAAAAATAAATAAAAGTCAGAAAAATATAGAATAAATTTTCCCCGTCTTGTTAGAAAATCTAGAATAGGGTGAACATTTTTTTAACACCAAATAAATATTTTGAAAACATGCAATATTTTTAATGCAAGAAAAATTGCAAATAAAATCCAAATAAATTCCAATAAATGATTTTAACATTTTTCCTCCAGGATTTCAATTGTTTTGGAGAAGTCATATTTTCTCCTCTCGTTTATTTTTGAAATGAAATATTTTTCCGGAGGGAAAATAATTAAAACCAAAATCCTCGTTTTATAATTTGATGGAAATCAAATATGAAAATTTGAGAAAATCCCCAACTCTCTCCGAGGGTCCTTGAGTTGCTTAGGATTTATCGAGGATTTGTCAAAATGCAATAAAACATGATATGCAATGATGATCTATGTATAACATACCAAATTGAAAATTTGGGATGTTACACTCCCGCCGGCAACTTGAACAAGGGCCCCTTGAAGACCTTGCCAGCCTTCGCGGCGGCCCTCGCGACCTTGCCGGTTCGCTCGACCTCGCCAACACGGCCCACATCAAGCTAGAAGAGTCGCTGGCAGAAATGGGCTTGCCCCATCACTGTGAAATTGTGGTCGAGGCCGGGGCGAAGCCGCATGATGTCAGCGGGGTTCGTGAAGAGCCAGGCCGGCATCCCCTTGTTGTGCAGTGGAGCGACCCGGTGGCGGATGAAGTCTGCCCCGATCATCTCAAGGGTGGTAGCGGCCGAGAGCTTCTCGTCATCGGCATCAACGTCGCTCCAATCGCCTCTGCGGACCGGCGGCAACCGGCGAACTTCGCAGAACGCCGACGAGTCCTTCTCTTCGATCCAGCACCACCGGCCCCGCCATTCTTCCCACCTCTCCTTCATGGCGCCATCCGGGTACGCTCCCTTGGACCTTGGGATCCGGGTGATGCAACCAGAAATGGCGCCTCCCGTTTGGATCCGAGGGAAGAAGTAATGGCGGAAGAGCGTCGTGTTGGGGTGCACCCCGGCGAAAGCTTCGCAGAGGTGCGCGAAAAGGGCCATGCATGCCACGGCATTCGGGGTGAAATCCAAGAGGCAGAAGCCAAAGGTGTGCATGATGTCACTAAAGAAATCGGAGAAGGGAGGACAAAGCCCGTAGGAAAAATAGTCGACAAAGAAGGGGTACCGATTCGGGGCAGCCTCGGCGCAGTTGGCGGGGATGAGTCGCGTGGCTGGGTGCCCCGTATTCTCTCCTCCCATCTTCACCCCCCACAAGGGCTTGAAGGCTTCCCGGAGCTCGAACACATCAACCGTCAAGGGGAAGTAGGCGGTCTGCGTCCGCTGCACCACCAGCGCACTCTCCGGCGGCTCCGCCGCTCCGGCATCCTTGGCCACTCCCTTGCCCTTGGTGGATTTTGGCGCCATGGCGGCTGGGGGAAGGGGGCGAGAGGCAGAGGACGGCGGGAACGCGATGGCGGCGAACAAGAGCGAAGCTTAGGGAAGAAGAGGAAGACGAATGGAGGCTTCTGAGATTGGGATTGAGCGGAGGGTAAAAGGAACAGGGCGCTCGCGGTTATCCCTTTTTATGGGGAAGGTGCGGGTCACGCTGCCCATTTACTGCGATGTGACGCATGCGTGCGGGAACCGCCCCACGCATGCCGCCCACGTCACGCGCACCTCTCCACGTCGCGCATTCAACGCGGGTCGTGGGAAGCGCAGCGCGCGAAAAGTTTTACCGCGGTAAAAACCGCCCCGCCTGCCCGCGCACCGTTTTGGGCCTGGCCCAACAACGTGTCGCGCTTATGTGTGGCCCAGGCCCGGGGGCTCCTGTCGGTGTACAAAAGAAGGGGCGCACCTTTGTACCCCTTTACCTGTGCACGGGCAGTCGGAGCCGCGCCCACGGCCACACCAAGCAGAACAGGGGAGGTGAACCAAGGTAAAATCGAAGCCCAAGACATCCAGAACAACGCCAAGACCAAGAACGCAAAGAAGCAGAGGGGCGGAGAAGCTTCCCCCGGCAAGCCCTTGCCAGGGACGGCCTTTGCAGCCCCGGCAAGACCCTTGCCGGGGCAGCGCGCCCAAACACCAACAGAGCGAGCCACCCTCGAGCCCACGGTCTCCAACACTATCAACCACGTTGGGCCAGGGCTCGGGAGGCACCTCAGTGGTGGCATGCAGATCTTTGAAGACATATTCAAGATCAGATGAGGATTAGAAGACAACGATCCTCGGCAAGATCCTTGCCGAGGAGAGCCACAAGACCCCCGGCAAGATCCTTGCCGGGGACGACAGCGCACCACGGCAAGACCCTTGCCGGGCCACCCGGAAAGGACCTCACCGAGGACGCCAGCAGGGCCACCTCCAGGCCCGCACGAGCCAAGTCTCCACCGCCGTTCGCATGCAGCTGCCAGCCCAACAAGCTGGGCAAGCACCTGCGTGGCAACATGCAGCTCCCAGGCCAACTCAGCAAGTGCCTGCATGGCGGCATGTAGATCTTCGTGGAGGCTCAACCACCGCGCCACCTCAGCTGCCTGCCTGCCTACATGGCGCCGCATGCAGCGCTGGCCAGGGCGCGTGTCGAAGCGAGGAGGAGCGGCGACAGACGGGACGGGCCTCGTTCCCGTCCCCAATAAAGCAAGGGGACGCCTAAGCGATGCATTAAATGCATCTTGTCCTGGAATACGAGCGATAAGCTCGCGGCACTGTACGCCTTCCCACCTCCTGTGTGCCACTGTGGCAGCCCCTTTCACCTAAAAAGGAGGCCCATGGCATACTGGAGAAGGATTCGGCTCTCTGGAACGGCACAGCCACCGTAGCTAGTTCGAGAGCTCAAGAACACTCAATACATCCACCAAAGCAAGACTAGGGTTTTACGCATCCTCTCAGCCCGAACCTGGGTAAACGAGCGCCCATACTAGAGAAGGATTCAGCTCTCTGGAATGGCACAGCCACCGTAGCTAGTTCGAGCGTCATGTTGCTGATTACTATTCCTGCTCTTCTTGCAACCCCGCGCCCCGGCAACCGTAGTAGGGATTCTTGTGATCCCATAGGTGTCGTTCCACACTGACATAGGGGTATGCCTGTATGTGTGGGTAACTAGCTACCAACTGGATCAATAGCGAGTCGCTGCCGCCGACCGTTGCTGTGGTTATTGTCGGTGTCAAAACCGGCGGATCTCGGGTAGGGGGTCCCAAACTGTGCGTCTAGGATCGATGGTAACAGGAGACGGGGGACACGATGTTTACCCAGGTTCGGGCCCTCTCTATGGAGGTAATACCCTACTTCCTGCTTGATTGATCTTGATGAATATGAGTGTTACAAGAGTTGATCTACCACGAGATCGTAATAGCTAAACCATAGGAGTCTAGCCTGTATGACTATGGTAATGTGTATATGTCCCTACCCAGACTACGCTCCCCAGTTTATATAGACACCGGAGAGATCTAGGGTTACATGGAGTCGGTTACATCAGAGGGAATCTACATAGTCGGTTGCCAAGCTTGCCTTCCACGCCAAGTAGAGTCCAATCCGGACACGGGTACAGTCTTCGGCCTTCATGTCTTCGCAGCCCATCAGTCGGGCCCAACGGATAACAGGCCGGACGCCCGAGGACCCCTTAGTCCAGGACTCCCCCGGTAGCCCCTGAACCTGGCTTCAAGGACGAGGAGTCCGGCGCACACATTGTCTTCGGCATTGCAAGGCGGGTTCCCCTTTTTTCCGAACTCCAAGATAGTCTTCGGATGATTATCCGGACCTGTGCATACAATTGTAGAGAATATAATATTCCACGAGCCCAATTTGTTGACGACTGTTTATGACATTGCATCATGCCTGCCCGTTTATTATTTCCAACCATTGGCTAGCCCGTCGCTCCACGTCTCGGGACGCGGTTTTACTGGCACATCTTGTCAAAGCAGAGATCGTGTCCTCTTATTCACGGGATTTTCATTAATGCAGGTGTGGGTAACCCAACCGTCCCCTGGGTACAACTCTTTGGGGATAGGTAAGTTTTGAGACCCAGGGGGAGACGCCCAGTATTCGGGGTCTTTATATAGGGACTCAGTCTCGTCTTTTTCTTTTGCGCTTGCTTCTTCCTCGACCCCAGCCACCTCGAGTTCTAACCCTCGGGTTCCAATCTCCACCAGCCCCAATCATGTCCGGATCCAGCCGTCCAGGCCGGTGGGTGGCTTCTTCTGTCACGGAGGAGGATATTGCAAAGCTCCGCGCGGCGAGGTATCTGACCCCAGAAATCCTTCATCGGCTCCCCGCAAAGGGGCATGTTATTCCTACCCCCAAATCCGGCAAGAGGGTAGTATTTGTGTCCCACTTCCTCCACGGGGTAGGGTTCGCGCTTAACCCCTTCGTCCCGGGGCTCATGTTCTACTATGGGCTAGATTTTCACGATCTGCCCCCGGACTCTATTCTCCTCATCTTGACATTTATCGTCACGTGTGAGGCCTTCCTCCGGACTCCTCCGCACTTTGGTTTGTGGCTCAAGACCTTTGACGTGAGGCCGCAGGTGACAGAGGAGGAGCAGGCAGAGTGCGGTAGCGTCATAATAGGCAAGCTTGCCAGCGCAGTTTGGTTTGAAGGATCTTTCGCCAAGTCTTCCGACCTATGGCAGCAGGGGTGGGTTTATATCAACGAGCCGCGGGGCTCCAAGTGGGCGGCTACGCCTGCGTTCCGACCCGCCCCTCCAATTCAGCTTGCTTCATGGATCAATAAGGGATTGGACTGGGGATCCGTCAATGAAGTGCAGACTCTGCAAAGTCGCATCCGAAGCCTTACTGAGGAGGGCATCGATCTTGTGAACGTCGTTCAAGTAATGCTAGTCCGCCGGACCCTGCCATGTCAGCGGCGGCCTCTCCGTATGTGGGAGTTTAATCCAGAAGGGCAGCGGACTCTTCAGCACTTCTTCGGCACCATGCACGAAGGAATGTGGAAATTATATTTCGGGGAACGAGAGCAATGGCCGGACACCACCGAAGATGTTGGCCTTGACTGCAATCATCCGGACACTGCAGTAAGTATTCAATCTCCGAACACCTTTGTCACGCCCAAGATGCGACCCTATTCTAAAGGAACTCAAAGGTCCCACCAAGGATAGAACCGCATATTGAAACACTTTTGCAAGGTGGATATCATCACATCAACATTTCATAATAGATGGGGATACATACAAGGCATACAGATGCCGCAAGAATACAACAATACATCATACATAAGATCAACATCCGACTACGGATGAAACACAAACAGAAACTCAAACGACATCCACCCTGCTAGCCCAGGCTGCTGACCTGGAACCTATCCCCTGATCGAAGAAGAAGCAGAAGAAGAACTCCAAAACAAGTAACATTGCTCTCGCGTCATGATCATCGCATAACCTGTACCTGCAACTGTTGTTGTAGTAATCTGTGAGCCACGAGGACTCAGCAATCCCATTACCATGGGTATCAAGACTAGCAAAGCTTAATGGGTAAGGAAGGGGTAAAGTGGTGAGGTTGCAGCAGCCACTAAGCACAGTATGGTGGCTAACTTACGAAACAAGAGTGAGAAGAGGAGCTAAGCAAACGGTCGCCAACTAGTAATGATCAAGAAGTGATCCTGAACTCCTACTTACGTCAAACATAACCCAAAAACCGTGTTCTCCTCTCGAACAACCCCGAAAAGAGTCAATCACGGTTACGCACGCGATTGGTGTATTTTAGAAGAGTTTACTTCAAGTTTACTACAACCGGATATTAACAAATTCCCATCTTCCACATAACCGCGGGCACGGCTTTCGAAAGTTCAAAACCCTGCAGGGGTGTCCCAACTTAGCCCAAGATAAGCTCTCATGATCAACGAAGGATATTCCTTCTCCCGGGAAGACCCGATCAGTCTCGGAATCCCGGTTACAAGACATTTCGACAATGGTAAAACAAGACCAGCAAGACCGCCCGATGTGCCGACAATCCCGATAGGAGCTGCACATATCTCGTTCTCAGGGCAACACCGGATGAGACAGGCTACGAGTAAAACCAGACTTCGAGTTTCCCCAAGGTGGCCCCGCAGGCGGCTTGGTTCGGACCAACACTTAGAGAAGCACTGGCCCAGGAGGGGGCTAAATAAAGATGACCCTCGGGTTGGCCGACCCAAGGGAAGGGGGTAATAGGTTGTTAGGCAAATGTAAAACCAAGGTTGGGCGTTGCTGGAGGAGTTTTATTCAAAGCGAACTGTCAAGGGGTTCCCGTAACACCCAACCGCGTTAGAGACGCAAAATCCGGGAACATAATACCGATATGATGGAAACTAGGGCGACAAGAGTGGAACAAAACACCAGGCATAAGGCCGAGTCTTCCACCCTTACCAAGTATATAGATGTATTAGTAATATAAGAGATATTATGATATCCCAACATAAACATAATCCAACATGGAGCAATCTTCATCTTCAACTAGCAACGCTATAAGAGGGGCTGAGCAAAGCGGTAACATAGCCAAACAACGGTTTGCTAGGAAGGGTGACAAAGGTTAGAGGTTCATGGCAATTTGGGAGGCTTGATAAGCAAGTGGTAGGTAATGCGGCATAGCGATAGAACGAAGCAACTAGCATAGCAATGATAGTAATGAGATCCAAGGTGACGGTCATCTTGCCTGAAATCCCGCTAGGAAGAAGAACGAGTCCAGAAGAAGATGAAGCCACGAAGACGAACCAAGCGTAGTCGAACGAATCCTCACGATCGCAACGAAACAGGAACTATCGAGGAGAAGCGCATCCGGAAAGAAGCAAACAACATGGTAAACACAAAACACATAAGAAGGCATGATGCTCAACCAAGTATGATGCATGACAAGGCTATATGCAGCTACTCATGGCAAGAGATGATGCATACAAGAGCAACATATAACAATTCCGGTAAGTCCTCATATGCAAATTTCGAAATTAGTCCAGATCTGAATAAACCTTATGTTCCAGTTGCTAAACAGCAAGTTCAGATGCACCAAGATGATCTACACGAAATTCTAGTCAATTTCCATATAAAGTTCATTTAATTTGGAGCTACGCCTAGAACATATGAGCAAAACAAGTTAAACATGGCATTGATGCAAAATGCATTCAAACATCAAGCAAACACTCACAACACAAGGATGCAACAAGGTAATATGAAACTACATGCAAAACTAAGAAAGTTTCATATGAAGCATGCTCAAAACGGAGCAACGGTTCAACACATACACACAATACAAGATATATCAACAATCTGTCCAAAACAGCAACTAGGCATCTTGCAATCATCATGAAAATATGCTACAGCACTCCAACAAGATAACAAAAGGCATGGACATTATGTACAGGTAAAGCATGACAAAACATGGACACTGAGCTATCTCCAGAAATCACTAGAACATGCTCAAAAGGACATGGCAAGATTGCAAATAATAAAGGTTTCACAGCCTTGGCAGAAATCACTGAACATGGCAGAAATAACGTCAGGTTGCAATGTTTAGAGCTATCAAACAACATGCTACATGAACTTATCATGGCAAATAAAGGCATGACATGCTAACACTGAAGAAAAAGAACAAAACTCCCTTACTAAACTAATTCCAAAGATCAACAGAAAAGATGGTATAATCCATGGAAACATGGCATATGATATGGCAGATTCAGACTTGGTGAAAATAACAGCACATGGCAGGAACAACGATAAGTAGGCATATTGGTGAGCTTGTACCACCCACCACAGAGCATTCAATGGCATGACAAGGTGACCAACAGTAATAAGACACATTTATGAAGCTAAGCGTGGCAAGATCAAGCCCATAGGGTGCATGGATCACTAGCAAAACACATGGCAAAACTTAACTTCATGATAACAGGCTGACAGCAACATTATTTAGCAACTTTGGAGCATGATAACAACAAGCTAAATCAGTCTATAAATGCAACCAAGGGCATAGATGTATAGAGCATAACATGTGTAACAAAACATCCCTGGTGAATATCTCCAGATTATGCATAGAATGACTTCTAGAAGCAGGTTAACATGGCATCACAATGTTACAGCTACAGACTGCTAAGTCACAGAAATCAACAACATCATGGAGCCTACTTTGCAAGCTTGTAACAATCAACACATTAAATCTCTTGAAGAGTGGATTGCACCAAAGCAAATATGGCATGTTGTAGCTCATAACAAATGTAGACTTCATGCTCAAAAGAAAAACACACAAAAAGATACAAAAATGACAAATGAGCAAATTATAACAGTTTCCAGCAGACAACATCATATAGCACTCTTGCAACGATGATTAGGGCATCACGATGAACTCAAACAAGAATGGCACAATGGAACAAAGTGAAGAGCATCTCTCAATGAACATTTTGACATATCATGCATGCAAAACGGAGCTATGGTCATGGAGATGTGATGCAATAAACATGGCATGAAAAAGTTGTAGAAAAATCACCTCCCGAAATAGATCTAGGGTTCGGGGCACGGACGTCAAGCCGCAGCGCGAGCTCGCCGGAGGACTTGCCGGAGAGGGGTGGGGAGCTCGCTGGAGGAGGGGAAATGCTGGACCCGGGCGCGGGGTCACCAGATCTCGACGGAGGAGGCCAGAGGGAGGGGCGCGGCGCCGGTCGCCGGAGGCGGGCACGCCGGCGAAGGGCGGCGCGGGGCTGGCGCGGGTCGGGGCGCGCAAGGCGGCGCGGTCGCCGGCGCGGAGGTGGAGGCATGGGCGAAGCGGCGGTGGGGTCGGCGAGCGGCGGTGCGAGGCTCCGCGAAGCGCGGGAGCCCGCGGGAGCCGGCGGGACGGCGAACCGGGCCGGGCGGGCCGCGGCGGCGGCGGATAGGGCGAACGGTGGCGGCGGACATGTCCGTCCGTGGGGGGAAAGTCCGGCGGCGCGAGGGGAAGAAGTCTAGGGTTTTCATCCGCGAATTTGGAGAGGGAGGCACCTATTTATAGGTAGGAGGAGCTAGGAGAGTCCAAATGAGGTGCGGTTTTCGCCCACACGATCACGATCCAACGGCCGAGAGCATGGAGGGGGTTTGGGTGGGCTCATGGGCTGTGGTTAAGGGGTGCTGGGCTGCAAAGAGAGGAGGGTTTCGGGCTACGCGGTTAACCATTAGGGCGGCAAACGAGCTCCAAATGGAACGAAAATTGACAGGCGGTCTACCTACTCTAAAACAACACCGCATGCCAAGTTTCCTCCCATTCGGGAACATCTTTAAGCCACTCACGAATGAGGTCTGAGAGGTGCAACGGGCGCGTGTGAGAGGGTTGGATCGCGAAACGGACAACGGGGAAAATGACCGGATTCAAGTTTTGAAAAACATGATGATGCAATGCATATGATGACATGGAAAAATGCAACACGCAAGCAAATGACATGGGAAGGATGACGAATAACCGGGAGACACCTGGCGCATCGGATTCGGGGCGTTACAACCTTCCATTCAAGCATCTCTTGACAAGATACTGAACAATCCGTCCCTATACAGGACTGGATAAAGAAATCGGTGTTAATCTGGTGTCCGGCGCCCCTTCCCGAAGACTCTGCGACCGCCCTGCTGACGAGGATGCTAATCCCGACACCGTACCAGGTGTCTGTAGAGGGGGGCGAGAACAGGGGGACCAGATGTGATCCCCGTCCTGAGGATAAATTAGATGCTATGTTCGGGGAAACCGAAACCCTTTTGCCCAAGGGCAAAGGTGCAGAGGAAGCCCTCCATGGAAAAAAGAGGGTCGCTTCCAAAGATCAGGAGGGGAAGCCTTCCAAGAGAGGAAAAATGCCATCGTCGGGCGGCTTGGGCTGGGCGAGCGATGCTGCCGTAGGGCTTTATGACGAGGACGAACCTCTGGCCAAACCGTAAGTGAAGCTGGGGCACTTTAAACGTACCTCATTCTTTTCCTATTAGTGAAGTAATCATCCGACATATGTACATCCACGCAGGTTAACGCCTGGTGTTTCTAGATCGTCCTCCCCCTCGGGAGACCTTCTTCCGGAGATGATGGAGACTGACACGTTTTCTTCGGCCTCCTCGCCCAACAGGGGGATGATACCGAGGTATCGTCCCGAAGGGCTCCTCCCGATCGTCAAGTAGTGCAGGAAACGAAGAAGGCGTTACCTGAAGGTGGTGCCTCTGTCACTCAGGGTTCGGGAATCAAGAATGACGACCCCGAACCATTCGGTTTACATCCGGAGACGATTCCGGAGGCGAGTAAGCGGATTCCTTCAAAGGAATGGCGTACTCCGGCGACGGTTTCCGAAGACCCCGGAGCACCGGAAATGCTGACGGACATGCTGCAACAAGTGTCCATTTCAGAGGAGCACTGTGCCTTGATGGCTACGGTGGTCGAAAAGGTTCTATCCACGAAGAGCGGATTGAACAAGGCCTTCTCGAGCCTTCTAAGAGGTTTTGAGGTTTGTGATGTAGTTTTGCCAATTGAATAATATTGACATAATGCACCTGTTGTATATGCAGTAGCCCCTAAGACTCGGATTGCCTTCCGAAGGAAGAGATCGGAGGATCAAAAAGATATGCTCAGGTACTAACCTTGATTTAACTTGGAATACAGGCTGCCTCCCCTCCTGCGGCTACCCGAAATACGGAAGTGGCCGAACTGCAGCAAAAGCTGGATATTGTGGAAGATGACATTGCATTGATCAACAGGCGTCTTGACAACTTGCAAGGTATATATTTCGATCATTCCTTACACAAATGTGCTTGTAATTTAGGCCTGACGCCGAAAAGAGTTTTATATGAAATGTGCATGAGTGCAGATGGTGCTGCCGCCGTTGAAGCTCTTCGGGCGGAGCTAGACCGGGCCAAGGAGCAGGCCCGGTGTAGTGATGCGGCTGCCGAGAAGGCATCGGCTGATCTAAGAGCCGAACAAGCAGCTCGACGCCAAAATGAGGAGAAAATATCCGCACGGGCGCTTGAATTGAAGAATACTGCCAGTCGTTGTGAATACCTTGAGAAGGAGAATAAAGCCAAAATGGCTGAACTTGATAAGGCCGTACGAGAGGCGAGTGAAGCTCGGGCTGAATCTAGGGCAGCTCGTGAAGAGATTCGGCAGGCTAAGGAGATAGCGGCCGGTAAGCCCTTTTTGCTTCAGACTAAGTTTGGCGATAATACGGACTATGCTCAGCTGAACCAGGTGTGGAGTTCTCCGGCTGAATTTTTGGACTTGCCGAAGAGTTCTTCCGATGCCGCACAATTTTACCAAGCACAAGAGGGGTATGCAACGGAGAAGCTTTTCTGGTCACAATTTGGCGCATCAAAGCGCCCTCTGTTGCTGAATGAACAGATATCCCAATGGGCCGAGCTTCATAGGATATCCGGCGACGCCATGAAGAACGTCATAATCAGGTTGTGGCCGAATGAGCCTGTTCCAAAGAGCTACTTTGGCCTGGTGTGGCGTCTTGTTGATGCGGTGCCACGTATCGATGCTGCGAAGCAGTCGGCGTGCATTGAAGGTGTACGGATGGCCTTTGCTCGAGTCAAGACGTTCTGGGGGAAGATGAAGGCCGTCAATGTTGCGGCGAAGAGTCCGCCCAAGGGCAAGGACCGTAGTGAGCCGGAGCATTATTTTGAAGACGTCCTGGAAGCCACCCGCCTGATAGAGGGTCAATGCTCGAAGAACATAATGTTCGAGTGAGGTGTATTAGAATTGCAAAAGATAATTTTATAATTGATCCATTTTTATATTTTTGCTCAAAAGCTTGAATTCCTCCTGTGCTGCCGTTTTAATATAATCTGAAAGTTTTCCAGTCGTCGGCTTCAGCCGCCTCGTAGGAAGTACGGGGGTGTTCGGAAAAGCATTTAATCACTCTTTATCCAACGTCTTGGTCCGTGAAGGAGCTGATAATGCAGTGAACCAGGCAATCGGACTATAAGGCGTTAACACTTTCACTTAGCCATAGGAGTTTTATGTTGGGACTACGACATAGCCCCTAGTATGTATGCGGCGTATAGTGCCTTACATATTTGATCTGAAAAAGATCCCTCGTGTGACACGGAGAATCGCTAAGGATTCCAAGAAGTCGTCAAGTGGTTGACCAGCTCCCGCCGCATCATGACAGTCAGTTTTCGGCTTTCTCAACTGAGGTGTTCATCCGGTTTAGACCAGGGCACAATCGCAGTAGTTCTCCCTTTACTACCCTAGCCGATGGAGCGGAACATAGGGTAGCAAGCACAGGAGCCGGCCAACCCAACTATTGACCCAAGAGAATGATTCGGAGCTGATGCATATAAGGCCAAACTTGCGACGCCGAAGTACGCTATAGAGTTGTTCGGACTTTTACTGGCAACTCATTCATTCCCATACCGAGCCCCTGGCAGGGTATGCCGAGGTGCATCTATAAAGCAACCGTTGAGGCCGTACTCATTGTTGAAAGAGTATGAAAGGTTAGTTCGGATGAGGTTTACTGGGAGCGGAGCAATATGCCAATGATAAATTTATGTATATATATATATATATATATATATATATATATATATATATATATATATATAAAGGAAACCACAAACCCGGCTATTTGACATGCTCGGGGTCGGGAACAGAGGAAAAAGGGCATAGTACAGGCTCGGAATAAAGAGTGCGGTCTACAAAAAGTTATTTTGGACCTCCTGTCGCACGTCTGCGCCGCCCATCCTCGGGGAGGGGAATCCTTAACGGAAGTAGCCCCTTAGGTGAGTGTACGGATCAGAACTCCGATAGAGTCCGTTGTAGATGCTATCCTGTTGGTCACCTGTTCTTAAGAGATGATACAGAAAAATAAGGAAAACAGATAAAAACATTACGGGTCCGTATTGTGCTTCCGCCGATGCCCATGGTATCTTGAGTGCGTAGTGATGTACGCGTGGTTTAAATATTGCCAGTATAGTAGGTGGGTGGCGGAAACTGAACTGCTATATCCGTTTCGGGAGTGATCGAACTTCAGAGGGAAACTGTTTCTGGCCCCTGGTGTTCGGCTGGTGTCGTGGAATCATCACGGCAGATGTCCTAGTGTGAGGACTTAGTCGTGAGGCCAACGCATCTATGCGGTAGCTTGAGAGGGGTTGATCGGGACGGGAGACGCAACACACAAGACAAGAATTTAGACAGCTTCGGGCCCCGGGAAACATCATCCGGTAATAACCCTACATGCTGTTTGTGGCTAGCTCTCATTATGATCATGAGTGAGTCGCCGGTTTGGCCGGCTCTTTGTGTCTAGCCCTCGAGATTGTTTCTTGTTACTTGTGCCTCTTTGGGGTGCCCTGCCCCTCCTTACATAAGTTAGAGGGGCGGGTTACATGCGGAGTCCTAGTAGGACTAGGACTAGTCTATCTTTTCTTACAAGTTGAATACAAGTCCGGGTCTTGCTTCCTCGTAAAGGAAATATTCATCATCCCTTTCTCCTTAAGCCGGCCCACCAGAGTATAAGCTAGCCTTCTGGGCCTTGGGCCTTGTCGTCCATCTGATCCGCCCGCCGGGTCTCCAGTGAGTCACAATGTCCAGGCGGGTTACCTGTGAATCGCCATGTTCGGGCGGATCACCAGCGAGTCGCCAAGCTCTAGCCAGGTCTCTGGTGAGTCGCCAAGTCTGGCCAGGTCTCTGGTGAGTCACCATGTCTGGCCGGGTCATACCGCGGGGTATATCCCCGACATTAGCCCCCAGTTTAATTTGCATTTATCCATGTTAAACTGATCCTGCAAAATAACTGAAGAACAAATTTGACAGGTTGTGCTCCGGGTTAAATATTCTTGTAAGCCGGCACCTGATCATCCTTAAGTCCTTGACATTTTCTCCTGGAATATCCGGGTCAATAGGCCAGCTTCATAATCCGTTTGCTGACATTGGCTCTTATAAAGAAATATTATACGAAATAATCCATTTGAGTCGGTTTCCAAAACTCCGGCTTAATAAACATCTTAGACTCAAGATTCATCTGATGATCCACCAGTTTAAAGATGTAGAGGCTGGCTAGTTATAATTGCCAAAATTACCATCTTGTAAATATTGATAACACCAGGTCATAACTGTTGCGGACGCCGGGTCATTATTATTGGTGACACCGGGTCATGCTTGTTGCAAACACCAGGTCAATCTGGTCTGCTCCAAGCTGAGATTTTGAAGATTTTTTCTCCCTTATATGCATATCACATGTAGCCCCCAAGTCTTAAGAGGAGAACATAGTGATATCTTAAGACTTACTTCAATATAAGTGTTGCAACCTTGAAGAAAACTGGGTTATTCATCTCAATCATTAGTCATAAACTGAATATTCCACATATGTAGCCCCCAAGTGCCGGGTTGTCATGCTTGCAGCAACCTGGGACTTGTAATTGCCTTATGCTCATAAAAACTTCAACCAGTGTAGCCCCCAAGGGTCGGGTCATTATATAATAATGAGTAGGGACTATGTAAATATGATCATGTAAACTTGACTAGCAACGTGTAGCCCCCAAGGGCCGGGTCAGTAAGATATTACCGAGCTGGGACTTTGTATACGATTCATTGATAATAACAGCATATGATGTAATCTTCACCATGGGGCTTGAACCCACATCCACAAGGCTAAGAGCTTTGTACTCTACCAACTGAGTAGTGGATCTTTCAATATAATGGATTAAGGCTTGTGTACCTTGAATTTTTGACAGGAGCACTTGGTAGCCCCCAAGGGCCGACTCATTTAGAATGTGATGAGTCGGGTCTTCAATAAGTTGAGCAAAAAATGACTTTGCATTAGCCCCCAAGTGCCATGGTACATGCTGGCAGTAACATGGGACTTGCATATTCGATGTAATATCAATTTGAATAATGTCGCCCCCAAGTGCCGGGTCGTAAGCCTGCAGCGACTCGGGACTATTCCTTCCATTGTAGAATAAATCATATCCATTGATAAAATAATAGCCATTGCGCCAAAGCGACTTTGAATACCTCATTTGTTGATAAGTAAATCCGGAGTTTAAATACCAGGCGGCTCTTGGCCGATGGCAATTTAATACGCCTCCATTGTAAACCGGAATTTTTATAACCCGGCGGCTTATAGCCTTTGAGAAAATCAAGAATTGATAACCCTTTTGAGACACCAATGTCAATTTTTGATGATGGGCTAGAACTTAATCATTTATGTAAATCATAGCTCTGTAAATCTTGCATAGAGTTTAAACAACATACGCCCTGGCGACTTAACGTCAAAAGCCAGGGCGGGTAACCACCCAAATGTAGTCTTATCCTACACACAAGTAGATCACAAGATCCCTTGGCGGTTTACCGCAGGGCGGGTCATAATATCTCACATATAACCACTGTGATATTGAATTAGTACTGCCGGTTTACATGACCTATGCAGTAAGGGCGATAACCCAATCCTTAGAAGCCAATGCTTCCAAATGTTTATGATTGTCATATGATGGCGACTTATCATCCAAAGTCAAGCCGGGTTAAATAGCAACCACTCATATACACTTTAGATATGATCAAAAGAGCTTCAAATAAAATCCAAAAATTGTTTGCAAAAAGAGAATTCAAAAAATTTGAGGCTTCTGATTCGAATACGATCAGAAAACCGTCGCAAAGGGGTTAAGCTAAGATTCGAATACGATCATATAGCCCCCAGTGGCTTTCGCATTGCCGATCAAGAGGGTACCAACAGCTATGTTCTCTTTGGTTCAAATACGACCTATGTTTGAACAGGAAGCCCCCAAATGACCTTGAGAGTTGTTTAATGACGCTGATTCGAATACGATCCACGTCGGTTCCCAAAAGGGGTTGAGCTATGATTCAAATACGATCAAGAAGCCCCCTAGTGAGCTCAGCAGTGTGCCGATCAAGAGGGTACCGACAACTATGTTCTCTTTGGTTCGAATACGACCTATGTTTGAACAGGAAGCCCCCTAGTGATGATGAGAATATTTAACGACTCTGATTCGAATACGATCAGGGTCACACCTAAAGGGTTAAGCTAAATTCGAATACGATCAGCTCCCAATGGTCATTAAAGCAGGGTACCTATGTTTGGGTTGTGCTTTGTAACAGACTCTTTTTGGTCCCTTTAATTTTTCCTGAGAACTCAAACTTTTGCGAGAGATAAATTCTTTTTGAACCGAAAAAACTGGATATTGAGAGTTTCAAAGCTTTGTGATAAACAAATTTACCTTGAACCGGATTTTGAACTGGATTTGAGAACTTCAAAACTTTGTGCCAGATAAATTTCCCTTGAACCGGATTTTAAACCGGATATTTAAGAGCTTCAGTGCTTTGTGGGAGATGTCAAGTCTCTTGAGCTGGATCTAAACCGGAATCCTTCTTTTTAAGCCAGAAATTTTCTGACGGCCTTTAAACTTTTTACCAATATGGTGGTAGCCTCCGGGACCGGGTTATTTTCCCCTCCAATGACCCGGAGTTCTTGAATGTATTGAAACCGACCAATGCTGCCAAGTCATATCATTTTAGCCCCCGAGTCTCAAGACGACTCGAGGAGTTGGCTTTGAGATTCTTCATATTGACCATAGCATAAGGTGTATATCATTGGTGTTGATAGCGCGATGTGAATCCACAGAAGGTTGAGGTGACTGCGGCGGGTTATAAATGATCCTGTATGAGCCGTGTCAGCAACTCGGCCAATGGTCCCTTCCAACTGGCTGTTTGAAGTTAACCAAACTTTAGTGGCGGCGACTTGTGCGCCTGCCCATTTGAACCATCCAGCGCCGACGGCGGGCAGACAGGTGTGGCCTGGTATGTTGATATAGACCAGGCCGCGAGAAACGGAACGACAAAGATGATCGCAGCATCAGGGGCAGCTTAGATGAATCAGACGTGGCATTGTAAACCATTGCGGATGGGGAAAATCGGCACCGGTGTTGTAAACCGGCACAGACGGGCGAGTTAATCGCAGGCGTGGCCCCGACAAGCTGATGTAAACCGGGCCACAGGGACGGCGATTTGCTCACGTTCATTCACCGTGTAATGTGACAAACACGAACACCGGGTAGTACATTGCCAGCGCGTGCTCCATAACCATGTTTTATAATGAATAATTGTCCTGCATATCAAAATAAACGGTCCGAAGTAACTGTTCTTTTGACAAAAACAATGTGTCAAAAATAGACTTAGATAGATGTCACCTGATATGTTAGGCCGGAAATTATCCGCCATGGAGTTGATGGTCACCACGGTGAAGCTAAAATCAACCATGGATGAGTCGCCCGAAGGAGCAAACGGATGAGTCGGCTGTAGCGTTGTACGCCGGTGCGGACGAGCAAATTGTTCTCCGCGTCGTAAACCGGCGTGGACGCGTGAACCGGCCGCGAGGGCGGACGGGCGATTCGTCCGTGGTGTTGTAAGGCGGTGCAGACGAGCGAGTCAGCCGGCGCGTTGATGTAAACCAGGCAGCGGGGACGACGACTTGCTTGTCTATCCATCGAGCAACATGACACGGATGAACGTCAGTGTAGATTTATACTGGTGTGCGCTCCATATCCGCCGTACAACACCTTTGTCCTGAATGATTATCCCGCGTAAAAATATTACGGGACAAAGTAATTGTTCTAAAAAATTAATATGTGTTGTTAAAACAGACTGGACGATTTTCACCTGATGTTTGAACGAGAGATGATCTCGTCTGTCTCCATAAACTGTGAGCCATTGTCCTGTTTTCCTTGGACAAAAGACGACTTGTGCGTACGTCCTCCGGGACACACACTGACGAAGGCAGCAGTATCGGGTCATGGCACAGAGGCGAGTTGGTAGTACGGTTGCTTGTTTTAGCCGCGGAGGCAGCAGGCGCTGGAGGCGATGTGACGGAGCGACGCGTCGGCCATGGCAGAGCCGCAGCAGCGGGGGAGCGGCCGGGTCGATCCAGGCGGGTCTGACCCAGTTGTGGTGGCCGTGGATAACCCACGCCCGCCCGGGTCGTGTGTTTTTTTACTGCATGCTTCAGCGTATGCACGCGCAGCCTGTTCGTGAAGCGTGGCACCCGAGGCTGCGGTCTTGAAATTTGGAGTGTTAGGTCATGTGTTGGCTATATGCACTTTTTCCCTGTTGATGATCCAGTAGTAGTAGTACTTGAACTCTTCCCCGATTGACTCGGATGCCCGCTCTCGGTCATAGATGGACTACAAAATCTGAATTGTACTCGGATCAGACTAGTTCACCTTTAGCTTTTAGCTCAAGCGTCTAATCAGTTAAGGAATATTCCTCTTGATGTATCTCACGTGGGCTAGTAACCCCTTTTTCCTTTCCTATTGAGCCAGGAGTCCGACTTGATTTCCTGGCCGCTGGTACTCTGCGTCGGGAATGCCTCGGAAACAGCTGAGGTGGAGACATGTTCGTACTTCCGAACCTGACGCGCGTGATGGAACTCTTGTCGGTCTTGACGATGTACAAGTGCAGCGGCATCGTACAGCAGCTTGCAGCAGAATCTATCTCCGACGGCAAAAACGCAGCGGCGGCAGCATAAGGAAAAAACCATAACTTCTTGCAGAAAATTGACTTTGCCGGTTCTGTCTTAAGCCGGCCCATGCCGGGTTACTCCGCGTAATCCTTCCATGCCCGCTCATCTTTATCTGGCTAATCGCGAGTTTCTCGATCCCTAAGAACAGATCCCTTCAAGAACTCAACACCACCGTGCGCAGGCCCCACGGTGGGCGCCAACTGTCGTGGAATTGTCACGGCAGATGTCCTTAGTGTCAGGACTTAGTCGCGAGGCCAGTGCATCTATGTGGTAGCTTGAGAGGGGTTGGGCGGAATCGAGAGACGCAACACAAGACAAGGATTTAGACAACTTCGGGCCCCGGGAAACATCATCCGGTAATAACCCTACATGCTGTTTGTGGCTAGCTCTCATTATGATCATGAGTGAGTCGCCGGTTTGGCCGGCTCTTTGTGTCTAGCCCTCATGATTGTTTCTTGTTACTTGTCCCTCTTTGGGGTGCCCTGCCCCTCCTTATATAAGTTAGAGGGGCGGGTTACATGCGGAGTCCTAGTAGGACTAGGACTAGTCTATCTTTTCTTACAAGTTGAATACAAGTCTGGGTCTTCCTTCCTCGTAAAGGAAATATTCGTCATCCCTTTCTCCTTAAGCCGGCCCACCAGAGTATAAGCCAGCCTGCTGGGCCTTGGGCCTTGTCGTCTGTCTAATCCGCCCGCCGGGTCTCCAGTGAGTCACAATGTACAGGCGGGTTACCTGTGAATCTCCATGTTTGGGCGGATCACAAGTGAGTCGCCAAGCTCTAGCCAAGTCTCTGGTGCGTCGCCAAGTCTGGCCAGGTCTCTGGTGAGTCGCCAAGTCTGGCCAGGTCTCTGGTGAGTCACCAAGTCTGGCCGGGTCATACCGCGGGGTATATCCCCGATAGCTGGCGAGCTGCTCCGTCGTCTTTATCACCTAGTGGCCTCCTCCCCTTGTGATCGGCGTTAAGCTTACCTGCCTGCTTGAGGACCCAATAGTTTCTGTTGGTATGATTAGCTGGCTTATCATGGTGACCATGAATCTGCCAAGGTCGGTCCAATATCTTGTCAAGGATGGATGGTCCATCATTGTTTGCCATTAGTGGCTTCTTCCGTTGACCGGGTTTTGGATTGTGAAATCCGACATTGACCGCTGTGTCGCCTAATCTTTCAGTATTATTGCGACCGTTGTGTTTGGTTCGTCGTGGCTTACCGTTGCCGTCTCGGATTTCAGAAGTGCCCGGGTCACTGGCGTTGTTGCTTTTATGAGCGAGCCAGTTGTCTTCTCCCGTACAAAAGCGAGTCATTAGAGCGACAAGGGCTGTCATGGATTTGGGTCCTTCCTGGCCGAGGTGACGCGCTAGCCTTTCATCCCGGACGCTATGTTTGAAGGCCGCGAGGGCTTCTGTGTCTGAACAGTCGACAATTTGGTTCTTTTGGACTAAGAACCTAGTCCAGAGCTCCCTGGCTGACTCGCCGGGCTCCTGGACAATATGACTCAAGTCATCGGCATCAAGTGGCCGGACATATGTTCCTTTGAAGTTGTCTCGAAAGGCGTCTTCCAAATCTTCCCAGTTGCCAATAGAATTTTCTGGCAAACTGTTTAGCCAGTACCGAGCTGGGCCTTTGAGCTTGAGAGGTAGGTATTTAATGGCATGAAGGTCGTCTCCGCGAGCCATGTGAATATGGAGGAGGTAATCCTCAATCCATAGCGCGGGATCTGTTGTTCCATCGTATGACTCGATGTTAATGGGTTTAAACCCGTCTGGAAATTCATGCTCCATTACCTCGTTAGTGAAGCAGAGAGGGTGTGCGGCTCCTCTATGTTGGGCCACACTATGAAGCACCTCTGGCGGACTCCGTTTACAGTGTTCGGACCGGGCGTGGTCGGCTCTGTTGTGTCCGAATAGGTAACCATCATCACCGGTCGGGGCATGTCCCCGCGATTATATCGATTTTGTGTGTCCTGTTCTACCCTCCAGGTCTTGTTGGATGTCGCAAGTATTCCCTCGAGCTTTTTTGTTCTTGTTTTGACGGCCGGATGGGTTGGTATGGTGCTCTGCTTGGGCTGCTGCTTTATCCGGACCGAACTGTGGTCGGCCTACCGCATTATTCGATGGTGGTGTGGGCTCCAACGTCCTGCCATCGTATTGAGGGAGCCACCTACTCTTGGGGTGGCTTTTGTCTGGGCCGCTAAGGCCGTATTCTTTGGCAGCCAAGACCTCGGTCCATCTATCATTGAGCAAATCTTGGTTCGCTTGAAGCTGCAGCTGCTTCTTCCTTAGGCTCCTTGCAGTGGCTATGAGTCAGCGATTAAAGCGCTCCTGCTCGAGAGATTCTTTAGGCACGATAAAATCCTCGTTGGCGAGGATCTCCCCTTCCTCGGAGAGTGGGAGATAATTGCTATCCTCCGGGTCTCCATATGTGGCCTGTTCATCAGGACTGTCTTGCCCGCCTTCCTGTTCCTCCTGTTCGGATCCTACCTAAATAGGGTCTTCATTTCCGGAGTGTTATCTTCTCCTATGCTAGTATTGTTTTCTCTTGAGCGACGTGACTTAGAGTGGCGCCGGGCGCGCCGGTGTTCGGACTGTGTACCAGGAGGTTTATCCTCAACCGGATCCTCCTTGTCATCGTCGAGAGCGTCCTTGGGTGTTTCTGCCATACACACGTTGTACCATGAAATGGCCATCCCGCGTCTAGCGGGTGGTGAGTTCTGGCCTTGCCCCTCATCGTCGTCCATACCGTCGATGTCTTCGGAGCCGAGGTCAAGCGTGTTGGTTGGGTCTTCGACAGTGGCTATGAAGTGGGTGGCGGGTGGGAAGCAAAATTCTCCATCGTCCGCCGCAAGTTCGAACCGAACATAGTTCAGCGGCGAGTCGCCTGCCAGGGATAGGTTTTTTAGTGAGTTTAGTACGTCGCCCATGGGCGGGTGTTGGAAGACGTCTGCGGCGCTGAACTACAAGATCGATAACCGATTGAGTTCGGTATCCGCGGACTCGCCGGGTTCAGAACTTGTCGCCGGAGACGAGTCTGGGTTCCGTTGATGCAGATATCGTATGAAGCAGAATCTGTGTGCGGCTCCAATGCCGTGGAATCGGTAGCCTCCGTGATGGGGTTGAGCTTCCCATCTTCGGGCGACTCGATCTGCTCCGGATCTAAGGCCGGAGTTGTTACGGGAGCTATCTCCTGGATGTGGCCCGATGGCAGGTTTAAGCCATGCTTATCGGGGCGAAGGGCCGCGGTTTCAAATCCGTTGAAGATCAGGTCTCCACGGATATCCGCGACATAGTTCAAGCTTCCAAATCTGACCTGATGGCCAGGGGCGCAGCTATCGATCTGCTCTAGATGGCCAAGTGAGTTGGCCCGCAGTATGAAGCCGCCGAATACGAAGATCTGTCCAGGGAGGAAGGTTCCTCCTTGGACAGCGTCATTGTCGACGATTGAAGGAGCCATCGAACCTTTCATCGACGGCACAGTGGAACTCTCAATGAAAGCACCAATGTCGGTGTCAAAACCGGCGGATCTCGGGTGGGGGGTCCCGAACTGTGCGTCTAGGATCGATGGTAATAGGAGACGGGGGACACGATGTTTACCCAGGTTCGGGCCCTCTCTATGGAGGTAATACCCTACTTCCTGCTTGATTGATCTTGATGAATATGAGTGTTACAAGAGTTGATCTACCACGAGATCGTAATGGCTAAACCCTAGGAGTATAGCCTGTATGACTATGGTAATGTGTATATGTACCTACCCAGAATACGCTCCCCGGTTTATATAGACACCGGAGAGATCTAGGGTTACATGGAGTCGGTTACATCAGAGGGAATCTACATAGTCGGTTGCCAAGCTTGCCTTCCACGCCAAGTAGAGTCCAATCCGGACACGGGTACAGTCTTCGGCCTTCATGTCTTCGCAGCCCATCAGTCCGGCCCAACGGATAACAGGCCGGACGCCCGAGGACCCCTTAGTCCAGGACTCCCTCAGTATTTATAGCTAGCAGCTGGCTAGGGGATTGGGGATTTTGCAATTCACCCATGTGGAGCGCGGGAAGACTAAGTGCAGCACGCAACCCGAATACCGTATGCGGTGTCACATGTTATCTATCACACACATGTTAACATAAGGAAACATATGTGTAACTTACTAATCATCGCACACGAGTACTCGCAGACGCATTGCTACCACAAGCAACTAGTCTGCATTTTTCGAAGTTTTTTGTAGACATAGAATCGCACACGAATTAACTGTAGTAACCGTCCGTGTTATAATTTCTCATCGCAAATAGTTCATCCGAGTGGGTTGTTTGCCGCGTATCACACACATCTTGTTTATACAAATCATTTGTGTTCTTTTGGCTCATCGCAAATAGTTCATCTATGTGAACTGTATGCCGCATATCACACACATCTTGTTAGGTTGAAACGTTTCTGTTGTGTTCCCTATTAAAAAACAATTTGTCCGAGTGAACTGTATGCCGTGTATCACACACACCTTGATCTGGCTAACCATTTCTGTTGCATTCACTAATAGCAAACAGTTCATCTGAGTGAATTGTATGCCGCATATCGCACACATCTTGATATCGCTGCCTGTTTATGTTGTTCTAACTCATTGCAAACAGTTCGAATGGATCAATCGTATGCCCTGCATCACACACACAACTAATATCTGAACCATGTTTGATGTCTCCGCCATCGCAAACATTTTGCATCCTTTTTGATGGGTTTTTACATCATAGTTTGCGATTAATGCATCGCACATAGTTTCATCAAAGGGTCTCTGATCGTAGTGTCGCGTTAGCAGCATCCTGCAGTAGTGATATATCACATAAAAACGGAGTCTAACTCTCTTCCTATGCATCAGCATGTCATAAAAGAGCAATTCATGCACACAAAGTAAAGGCCGATACATAGCATAAGTAGTTTCTTGCAATTTTATCATATTGGAAACATAGAGAGGCGGAGATGTAGTTCCTCTCTTGTAATAATTGAAAGTAGGAGCAACAAGAACATGCATATTATATTCATCCAAATCATCATGTGCAATAGTAAAACCCAACCCATCAATATAATCCTTAATAAGTGCAACCTTCTGTGTTATAGTGTAGTTGGGAGAATTCAAAAGGATAATAGGACTATCATGTGTGGGTGCAATAGCAACAATTTCATTTTTAACATAAGGAACTATAGCAAGTTCATCTCCATAAGCATCATTCATATTGGCATCATGGCCACAAGCATAGCAAGCATCAATTTCACTAAAAAGGTATATTTCAAGTGAATCAACTGGATCATACCAATCATCATAGCATTCATCCTTCGGTAAGCATGAAGGGAAATTAAAGAATGAATGAGTTGAAGAGTTACTATCATTGTAAGGTGGGCACGGGTAGCTAATCCGCTCTTCCTCCTTTTGTTCTTCGCTCTCCTCATCATTTTCATCTAATGAGCTCACAGCTTCAACAATTTCTTCTTCCATAGTTTCTTGCAAAATATTATTCTCTTCTTGGACATGGAGGCGTCCTCAATATATGCTTTAACATAAGCATTAGAAACATAGTTTTCATAGCAATATTTAAGTATGACAAAATATTTAGATTTGTAAAGAGTAAGATCATACTTTTCAATCAAAGAAGCAATTTCATAGGCACCCTTAAAAGAAACAAATTCTTCAATTTGTTTAGTATCATAGTAATTATAAACACCTTTTTCATAAGAATATACCATTCCATTATCCTTAAACTCACATAGGAAGGGAAGGTGTTTTTAGGGTCTTCAGAACAACAAGTAATACCATATGTTTCACATAAATTCCAAGCATAGCAATGCAAATTATTAATATGATGCCATAAAAGTTTCCCTTTTTGAGATAAGAGGTGTCGCACAAAATAAGCATGCTCATTTAATGATTTTCCCACAACTAAGCTAGTTGGGTTTTCAGCACGAGCACAAAGGGACCAAAGATGATCCAAGTAGAAAGCTGGAGCAGTATGATAGATTTTGGGTGTTTCTCCAACCATTGGTTTAGGAGGTACAACTATTTTTTTTGTATTTTGTGTTTCCTACCCATAATTAAAAAGAAAACAAAAGCACAAAATAAAAACTACTTAGTGCTACTTGTGAGATGCGTTGGGATTTCCCCGAAGAGGAGGGGATGATGCAGTACAGTAGAGATAAGTATTTCCCTCAATTAAGAATCAAGGTTATCAACCCAGTAGGAGAATCACGCAACACCTCGTTAGTAGTACCTACACACAAAATAACAAATACTTGCAACCAACACAAACAAGGGGTTGTCAATCCCTTGATGATTACTTGCAAGATTAAATTTTGTAGTGACAGATAGATAGAAAAAACACAAAATAAAATAAGTAAAGAAAAATGGCAGCAAGGTATATTTGGATTTTAAGATATGATAAAAGTAGATCGGGGGGCCATAGTTGGCACTAGAGGCTTCTCTCTTTAGTATAACATACGGTGGGTAACCAAATTACTGTTGGGCAATTGATAGAAAATCGAATAATCATGACGATATCCAAGGCAATCACTACAAAAGAATACACTTCCGTGATGATACATGTTTGTCACAGTAGGTCGCATTTTTTGTCATGCATGTACATCCATGACAAATTTATGACAGAATCAAGATAGTCATACCTGTGCTGTCGTAGAAGTGTTCCATGACATTACCAAAATTATCATCACGGAAGTGTCCACTTCCATGACGATAAATCGCGCGTCACAGAAGTGCTTTCGTCAAGGGTGACCGACACGTGGCATCCACCGTAACGGAACGCCGTTAAGCTATCGGGTCGGGTTTTGGATCCGATAACCCATTAACAGCCCCGACCAATGGGGATTTTCCACGTGTAAAATCATCATTGGCTGGAGGAAACACGTGTCGGCTCACCGTTGGGACATATGTCATCCGCTCATTGGACCGAAGGCGCCTATGATACGGCGACACGTGGCACGGCCCAACAGAGGCCCATTCCTGTGAAAAGGCCGGCCCGTTTGACTTGGTCAAAAGGTGGCGGGCCGGCCCACGGAAAGCCTGTTAACGGCCTGTTCGCATATAGCCCATTTACAGCCCGCTAACCCAGGGCCCGTTACGCCCTATCCGAATTAGGCCCAGTAGCGTCATCTGGGCCGTCCAATATGATTCAGCCCGTTTTAACTTCCGGCCCATGTGTGGCCCATGACTTCTTTCGGCCCATATGAGGACCTTTGTAACTCTTGGCCCATTAACGGCCCGTGGTGAAACTGGCCCGTAATGAACAGTGTATCACTTTATACCCATTAACGGCCCGTTATTCCATTGGGCCGTTTCCAGCCCAAGTTATCTTTCGGCCTTCTCAGGGCCCATTGATTCTTGGGCTCATTTGCAGCATTCGGTTACATACGGCCCGTTACTGTCATTTTCTGCTTGTGGGCCAAATTCAGCCCGTCGTTACAGTCGGCCCGTTTGCGGACCGTTAATACGTTGGGCCGTTTTCATGTAAAAAAACCCGTTGGGCTGTTTTCATAGAGTTATCAAATACGGCCTATTAACGGCCCGTTATGGTCCACGAATAGTACGGCCCATGATTGGCGAAATGATGATACGCCCCGTAGAAGGCCCATGGATCCTACGGCCCGTATGAGGCCCATGGATAGTACGGCCCGTAGAAGGCCCATGGATCGTACGGCCCGTAGAAGGCCCATGGACCCTACGGCCCGTAGAAGGCCCATGGACCCTAAGGCCCGTATAGAAGGCCGATGGATCCTACGGCCGGACGAAGGCCCATGGATCATACGGCCTGCAGGAGGCCCATGGTTACAACAGTCCGTGTGTTGCCACGATTATTTTGGCCTAGTTACCAAAAATAGGCTATTGTGGCCACTAGAAAAAACAGAAAAAGAACTGCAGTGACTACAAGCAAACAACTAAACAAGACAATAAGGAAATAAATAAGCAAGCAATTAACGCTAGCCTATTACCGCTATTACACATATTACATCCACTGGGCATCAAAGTTCGCCACCAGTGCAAATATAGGGAACAAAGCAGCACATTACATACACTGGCCGTCAAAATTGGCCACCAGTGCAAATAAACGCGGCAGCAAAACAAGAGCATAACTGAAACAACTTCAGAAGAGCTCAAGAAACGTTATCCTGGGTATCCACCATGCTGGCAATAAGCTTAGCAAGCTGATTAGCTTTGTCCTGTTTGGCGCTAAAATCCTCCAACGCTTGCTGTTGCACCAGAAAGTATGCATCTGAATGCTCCAGGGACTTCCGCAGTCCTTCCGCTTCTTGTCGCAGCACAGCTGATCGATGTCTTTCAGCTTGTAGTTGAGACTCAAGAAACCGAACTGATTCAGACAGTGAGTTTGAATAGCTTGTGCAAGCGGTAGTGGCCAGTAACTCGAACACTAAACCAAGACAGGACTTTGGGGTTGTCTCGCTGTCTTCAAGATAGTCTTCCTTAGCTGTTTTATCAGCTTTGTTGGAGACCAACAAGGATGTGTCACTATCCTGAACCTTATCTGCATTACTTCCTTTACCATTGCTTAATAAGGCACTCTTCCCCAATATTCTGTCAGCATTCTAAAAGAAGAAACAAGCAGACACATAACAAGTTTAGCATGTACTAGTATATGAAACTCATTTCGGTGAACCAGTTCATTAGTAAGGTGGACAGGATTAAACTACCAAGTCTTCTATTGCCAAGTACTAGTACATAATAAAAGCATCAAACAAACATATATCTATGTCCTATGGTCACTGCATTGTCTTGCCAAATCAAAATAGAGACACGGTTCAAATCATATCAGTTCAAGACAAAGCAGCAGTGAAAGAATACAAAGCGTGGGAAACTACACGGCACAACAAGATTTCAGATGGGTACCACGGGTCTACATGTACAACAACACTATTGGCTCTGTTGTGATGCTAGTAATGTGCATGATATGAAAGTCAACTGTATACACAATTGAAATTGAAATCAACAGAGCTATTGATAAGAGCAAACCTGTTAAAGAAACATGCGTGAACATACCTGCTGTGCCATTGGAGTTTCGATTGGATCCTTCAATTTAAAAATAAGTTTGTATGAGTAAATACAGTGATACAAGAGCAAAGCAATCATAGTTAAAAAAGGCGCGCCTAAGCGAGCGCTTAAGCGCGCCTAGGCTCTAGGCGTTGGCAAAACGCATTGCGCATAACTACGCATAATCTGTGCATAACTGCGCATAAGCATGCGCTTTGGTCAGTAAAGCGCAAGGCGGTGGCAAAACGCACAATTAACGCCTAGCGCTTTTTTGAACTATGATAGCAATGGAATCTTAAATTAGAACAGTTGTTCTTCAGGTTTAGGCACTTGTTCTACATGAACAGAGTACAGTAAGACGCAAGAATATAATACTAAAAATAGAAAATGAGCTCATAGACCTTACCACATTCTTGGTTCGGGACCAGTACAGAACAAGGCGTTCCCAGTCATCGTCCAGTAAATGTGTCTCAGGAGAACGTAAGGGAATTTGATGAGTTTCTTTGCCGGTGAAGTACGTTTTCTTCAGGTAATTCCGATACTGCCACCAAGCATTCTTGAAGATAGCAGAGGTATTAGCACAGGTTACCTCATCCTGAGTTTCCAAATCGGTCCTTCTCTATAGAGAAAAATGGGAAAATTTGCTGTATTATAACCATCATGGAGGTAGGATGTATGGGACGAAGCAAAGTAATTGCCATGAATAACATTACTTACACATAACTCCTGGACAAACACCTGCAACTGGCATTTTCCTTCATCTTCAGTATAATATTTCCAAGATGGGAAGATACGCACATACGATTTAACAACATCAAATGCGATAGATGCTAAACTACGACTAGCTGGTTGTGCTTCCTCCACAGGAATAGGCGTACTAACTGGTGGAGTTGGGGTTCGCCGTGATAGTACTGGCCCTTTGGGCACTGGAGCTGCCTTACTAACTGCTCTTGTTTGGGAGCTCTGTGGTGGAGATGGTGCTGTGTCAACAGGAACTGGGTTACTATCGGCTGGGGTTGGGGTTAGATTGGGTGAAGCTGGTTCTCTGTCCATCGCAGTAGGGGTACAATCTGCGAGAGTTTGGGTTATGTGTGGTAGGGCTGGTTCTTGTGCATGTACAACCGGGGTGCTATCTCCACCAAGAGGTAGCACTGTTTTATTTGAAGACCGTGTTTTTAGTCCGCTAGATACTGGCATCACCCGCTCCAATTCAAATGGCTGATAAACAGGAAACATAGTTGAATGTACAGACATTGTATGAGAGACAGATGCAATAGATAGTGTGGAAAAAAGAGGGCATGAAATAGTTGACATGTATATTGTTTAACTAAAACGGATAGCATGACATAATTTCACATATATGATGTCTATCTAAACTGGATAGCATAGCATAACATAATTCAAAGATATGATGAATAACTAAACAGGATCGCATGACATAATTCACCTACATGTTATCTAAGTAATCAGGATCGCATCATTTAATTCACATATGTGATTTATATGCTAAACAGAGGGCATTCGATATGATGTCTGAACTAAGAACATGGTGTTGAATATTGTGTATATGATGTCTAAACTATGCAATGCAAGACACCGTATGCATGATATGAGCAGTATAACCGTGCCAAGTTAGAGCATACACCTCAGTGGGGGAATAGGACTGGTCATCTGTCTCTGAATCCATCTCTGAGGAGCTATCGGGACCCAACAAGAGATCTGCTTCGACAGGTAGCACTGTCTGCTCTGAAGGCCTTGTTTTCACTCCAGATTTTTCCATCTCCCACCCAAATGGCTGATTCACAGGAAGAGTAGTTTAATGTACAAACATTGTCGACAAATGGAAATGTAATGAAGAAAAGGATGGGCAAGATATCATTCAAATATATGATGCCTGGTTAAACAGGATGGCATTGCACATTTCACATATATTATGGCTGGCTAAAAGACATGAGACTGCATAATTCCCATATATGATATAGAAACTAAACAGGTGGCATTACAGAACATGTCTAAACTAAGCAGATGACATATATGATGTCAAAAGTAGGCACTGCAAGGCAACATATGCATGATATGACTAACATCATCATGCCAAGGTAGAGCAAACACCTTGGGGGGTAAATAGGAGTGGTCAGCGGCGTCTGAATCCGCCTCAGAACAGATATCTTCCTCTGGATTACAATCTGGAGAGGGGTGGGGAGGGTTTGCCATTGAACCCACCATGGAGCGATGTCTGCATGACATTGTATTGCCGCGCAAAACTCTTCTCTTTTTCTCTACATGTTCAGCATGACTGTGTACAATATCTGACATGCATACGAAAAAAATATGGTGAGATTATGTAAGGAGAGCATGCAGAAATTTAGAGTGATGGTAACAACCAGTGGATCGACGTTTTTCCGTTGAACCAAAATAGCCCTAATGGATCGACGTGAATGTATAGTAATAAGTGATGCAACAAGTGTACAACCTCTTTGCCGTAGCCGTGTCGACCTCAGCATCATTGGGTTGGTCGCTGAAGCAGTTGAGGCAGAGGTGGCTGTCGGAGGTGTGGAGGGAGATCTGAGGAATCTGTAGACGGCGTCCAGGGCACTGCTCTGTTGTGATGGATCGTTCTGTCGTTGGAGCAGCTCCGGTGAGCCGTAAGACGTCAAGGCTGAAGCAGCACAAGACAGACATCGTCAATCTCAAGTGGGATTCTAATAGCATCTCCAATAGATGATGTAAAATGGATGTAAAATTAACATCACCAAAAACCACCTGACTACAACAGATGAGGTAAAAACTGTTGACTCTGAACTTAACTGTCGAAACTGAAATTTACTGTGGAATCTGAATGCTACTGTCGAAACTGAACGCAATGGTAGCAGAGAGGCACTTGACATGTAGTTTAGGGAGGGCCTGCAGTTCATCTTCAACCTGCACCCCCCTGAGCCGCCAGCCACCACCGGCCGAACCGCCGGCCCCAGCGCCGCCTCGCCGCCCCGAAACAACTCGCCACCGCCGCCCCGGCCAGCCCTCTAGGCCCCCCGCCCCCACCCTGAACCCTAAGATAGATAGTGGGGTACCTCTCCGGCGAGCCCCCGTCCCCGCTGCGGGTGGTTCTTCCTTAACTCCGGCGAGCCCCCCCAACCCCTGAAAATCGACTGACCCAAAAGTCGATTCAGTCGACTGAAGTGTGGCTTAATCGGAGCAGAGCAGCAGCACGAGCGAGGGGGAGAGCAGCAGCAGCAGCTGGGCGAGCGAGCGATCGAGCGAGAGCCGGAGCAGCAGCAGCGCGAGCGAGCGAGCGAGAGCCGGAGCAGCAGCAGCAGATCCGGCTGGTATGGACGCCGCCGCCGAAGGGGCCTCGCACTGGGGAGAGCCGCCGTGGAGATGTCGCCCGCGGCGCCGGCTTCAAGGTAGCCGCTCCATGGGGGTGCGGGATGGAGCACCGTCGGCGCCGGGAGGTCGAGTTAAGGAGAAGGTGCGATGCGATGAGTGTACAACCTCTTTGGTGGCGCCGAGTAGGCCTCGGCTTCGTCCGAGGAGTCGGTGAGGATGCTGCGGTTCCGGTGGAGCAGGTTAAGGCGGCGCTGTGGGGATGGAGCAGCCGCGATAGACGAGGCGATCGTCGGAGCAGCTCCTTGGAGGTGGAGGACGGGGCGGCTGAACCGGCGGGACGGCGAGATGGACGACGGATCCTCATCCGGGGAGGTGGACGAGGGACGTCGAGCTGTTGCGGTGGACGACGTCGTCGGGGAAGAGGCTCCGGCTGGGCAGCGGTGACGTGGCGGACGGAGGAGGGTGGGGTTTCGCGGCTGGAGCGGAGAGGTTATGGCGGCCTGGGATTTCGAATGGCGAAAAGGGGGCGATGGGAGGGGGTGAAGCATGACTTAGGGACGCGCTTGTCCAAAATGTAGGGTGTGTTACAAAAGTACCCCCACCGATTTGAACTAGCGGCCCTTTCGGCTCAGGGTTAGAAGGGGGATTTCGCGTGTCGGGATTTGGCAGCTGGAGGGAGTTTTCGCGCGCGTTGTAATTTCGGGATAGCAAGGCGCGGGTTGTGAAGGCGCCAGTTTTGGGAGCACGATATCTGAATTTTCGGGATATAACAAGACGCGGGTTGAATTTTAGGGACAAGCCTAACGTGTAGTAATATTGTACTTGTACGTACCAAATCAATTCGCACTTCCCTCAACCAAAAAGAAAACGAAAAAAATAAAACTATTCACACCACACAAAGAGAGAGTCTTGCCCCGTTTTACTATACAAATGCTATTCAAAGCTACTCCCTCCTTCCATCTATATAGGGCCTAATGCGTTTTTCGATGCTAACTTTGACCAAATATTAGAGCAATGATATATGACATGCAACTTACACAAAGCACACCGTTAAATTCGTCTGTGAAAGGTTCTTTCAATGATATAATTTTCACATTGTGCATGTCATGTACTATTAATCTTGTCAATAGTCAAAGGCGGTCTTAAAAATCTCATTACGCCCTATATAGATGGAAGGAGGGAGTATGAATCCATGTTATGTCCGATTAAATTTTTTCGCTTGCTGTATAATGCATGTAACCTACTCATACCAACATTTTAGTGCATTCCAAATGTCTATACTACCGCTGCAATTCGAACTAAATTTGAATTCGTTTCTCTATTTCAATAAGAATCTACAATCATGATTGTTGCCAACTTCAACCATCATAGTTTCCTTGCTATCCGCCAGATATAAATCGGACGGCCTATAATGCAGGATGGCAGGCACACCATCATCAACAACTCCGTTTTTTATAAGAGTAGAGATAAAATATATTAAATGTAGTATAACATGTTCATAACCACACCATGTGTATCACCGTTATATATATTCACACATGCGTCGGTTTGAAACACTATGATAAATTCTTCAAATATCCGAATTCGCTTTTTATAATGAAGTATATATGATCTCTATTCGTCTTTTACACCCACACAACCCTCTTATCTTTGTAGCTAGCGCTAACTTTCTCTTGTGCATGCACACGCCCGCATCCCTCTCACCCTCCCTCAGCATTCTCTAGCTCCATCGCGCAAATTCGTCTTTTCACTTTAGGTCGTTCACCCACGGTGTGTGTAGGCCCCCCAGCTCCTTCTTTACGGCACACATCGATCGATATGCCTCTCTAGCCAGGTGTGCCTAGCACAAACACAAGCTTCCCCTCTTCTCTTGTCACCGTCCATGCCTCACTCCCACCACTCTTTTCATCGTTCTCGTACTCGCACACTCCTCCCCCCTCGATATAGTATGCCTCTCGTACCACCTCCTACATGCATCCCTCTCTCTCTATCCTTCTCCTCGTGCCTCATTTGCTTCTAACACACACATGCATGTATACCGATCGATCTCCCAACATATACCTAGATCGACTTTAACTACCCCCCCATCGATCGACGTACCTCACAAGTTATGTCTCTCCTTTCTCTAACAAAGGGCGATTGATCTTCCTATGTAGTTACGTCTGCTTACCACAGCCACATCGTCCCCCCTCATCATTCGTGCATGCCTCCTGACCCGTCTCTCACACGCACGTGCACAGACAACAAGCAGCCATCTCCTCTCTTATTGATATTGCGGGCGTGCCCTCCGTTTGTCTAGCAAGCCTATCCCACCATTTGTTAGAAGCAACTCCACTACCACCCCCTCCAACACTCTAGCTCTGTCTCTCTCCCAACCTTATTCCTCTCCTGCACATATGCATGGATGCCGATCGATCTCCCTTAATACATGAGGCAGATCGATCTCCTTAATACATGAGGTAGGCCTCTCTCCTCCTCCACACATATACCAGCCATTGTACCTCTATAGTTAATTGGGCCTCCCTCTTCCCCCACCACACACCGATAGTCGAGCGCTGCAGGTAGGTATCCATGCCACAGAGACAAACTGCACATGTCCCATCTCACGTTCCAGTAGGCCAGCCACTCTATATCTTTGACGTGGGCACACACAAATTCGATGGCACTCTTTATCGATCGCGCGCGCACACACACACACATCATCCCTCTCTTCGATTCTATGGACACCTCAAGCCGATGATACCTCCACTCTCTTCTCGTGGATCGCCCCCTCTATATATATGTTATATCCAGGACTCTATTTCACACACATTGCATATGTTACATTTTTTGATTGACCCCCCCCCCAAAAAACTCTCAAGAACCCACACACTATATCTCTCTAGGTTTGTATCTCTCTCACACAACCCCACGTAGGTGGTGTACGTATACAAGAAGAGAATAGGTGCACCGTGCACGTACTCACGCTTCGTGCCCAGCCACACCCGCGCGGGTACACGGTGGAGCTCATTTCTTTACGAAATGGCAGCCCACGTGCTAATTTGAACGCCTGTAGCGGTTGTTTACCTAGGGAGGTCGTGTACCACGCGTGCACGAAACAAAGTTCGACTTGACGCGTTGCCGCGTTATTTTTAAATAAAGTTATAGCGCTCAATGGCACGTACACAGAATATAAAACGATTTTTATGGAGAAAAAGGTAGTCCGCTCACTATATACAATGGAGCCTGCCTGCCTGGTTTGTCGCTCTTCAGAGTATCTCACACAAGGCTGCGGTGGCCTCTCTCTCTCTCACCGTTGGTCACTGATCCGGCCGCATCCCGTCCGCCGGGGGAAAGGGAGTGCGGTGGCCTCTCTCTCTCTCACCGTTGGTCACTGATCCGGCCGCATCCCGTCCGCCGGGGGAAAGGGAGTGCGGTGGCCTCTCTCTCTCTCACCGTTGGTCACTGATCCGGCCGCATCCCGTCCGCCGGGGGAAAGGGAGGAAGTGCATCGTTTCTCCGTTTGACGGCGCCGAGGCAGCACGTCCCGATCTGCGGTACACGCCGTTCTCTCTGACCAAGCTCCGGCGCGGCAGGGCCTACGCCACCTGCTCGCAGATTCCGCCCGCCGCCGCTCACCTAGTTACATCCCGACGACCTCCAGGTATCCCCTCCGGCCTTGCTCCACTGCCCGTCTTCCCACGTCGCTGCATGTGGATCTTCCATAGTTCTTTGCCCAAAACGTAGCTCGTCCGGCGTACTTTCCATATTGCATTCTCGTCCTCACACCGTTTTAGACAAACACAACCGTGTTGTTATCTTCCCTTAGGACAAGGAATATGCTTCTTTTTTGTCGTCGCATGTGTCATCAACTGTTATTGGCCAGTAATTGTTTCCTTTCTACTCGTTGCTATTGCGACCTTTTGGTGAACTGCACAAATCACTTTTTTCTTAAGAGTGTTTTGTGCAGTTGTACTAAAATGTCACACGGGCAACGTCTCTACATTTCAGTGCGACTGCACAAAGGGAGATTGGTTTTGCTCTATCCTCCTCATCCAACTCCGAGCCTAATCTTCTCCAACTAGTTAGTCTTAAGAGAGACTGCAAAGGTGACCGGCTTCTATTTGTGTGTTTATTGTTTCATCAGCAGTCCTCTATTATCGTAATCACACTTAATATCTTTGGAACAGGGACGCTCAGCTCTATTTTAGTGGAACTGCACAAAATGATCGGAATGTTGCATGCTCCAGACAGCTACTTTTTTCCCAACATGCCTTGTTGATTTAGACAGAGCTGGGGGGACGTTGCTGCCAATGAAAGCATGGATCAATTTTAATTTAACACCTTCTCACAACTCTGTCTTCAGTTGTGATGTAATTATTAGCTCTGATCTGCTAATAATTGACATGCATTAGCAAGGAAGTTAGTTTTTTATTGTTTCCGAAAGAGCATCGATGGCAAGACACGCGAAACAAAAGCTGAAAGCTCACACCATTGTACAATTTCATGTCGCTGGAAAATTATTTGTATAGTACGTCAATTATGTAAACAAATGATGGAAGCTTGATAGCATTGCCAGAAGCCTCTTCATCATCCGGGTCCATGTGCCATGCACAAAATTATACTCCTTCGTTCCTAAATATTTGTCTTTTTACAAATTTCAAACGGGCATATTTTAGAGTGTAGATTCACTCATTTTGCTTCGTATGTGTACTCCCTCCGTTCCTAAATATTCTATTCGTCTTTCTAGAGATTTCAACAAGTGACTACATACGGAGCAAAATGAGTGAATCTACACTCTAAAATATGTCTATATACATCCGTATGTGCCAGTCCATTTGAAATCTCTAAAAAGACAAATATTTGAGTAGTCACTCGTTGAAATCTCTAGAAAGACAAATACTCCGGAGTATATTTAAGAACCGAGGGGGTAGTGCACAACCGCATGGGAGACTCAGCCCGGTCGTTGCGCCGCATTAATAGTGAGTAATGAGCAGTCAAATCATAAGCCCCACCTTTCCCACTGTAAGTTGCTCTGAAGAAGCAACCATCAATACGCTCTTCTTTGAATCCGCTCATACTACTCCATCCGTCACTGTTTATACAGCGCGCTTCAGAAAAAAGAAAAAAAATCTGTGGGACCAAGGCGACTAGCGATCGGCCTGAAAAATAGCATTGGTAGTTATAGCACGGCGTCTATTACTAGAGGGAATAATGCGTACACACATGCATGCAGTGCTTCCACCCCGGGTACACACATGCATGCACTTACTCCACTCCGTAGTAGTACAGTACATGGAGAGAAAATTGTGGACTTGATTGCGGTTACCACGCCCTAATTAATTGAGCATTAAACCAAACGCGTCTAAAGTCTCTCTGGTGGTGGAAATGCATTGAGAGAAATGCATCATAATGAAGCGCGCCCTGTAAACTGTGACGGAGGGAGGAGTAGTATGAAGGTGCAAAACCAAGTACGCGTATGGCCAGTCGGTCAACGCACCTCCTCTTGGCATATCACTGACATGTGGGACAGGAGTGTGAGCAAACCGATCTCAATTGACGGCAAAGAGCCAACCCGCCGTTCCTTGAGAGAGACGAGGAGCGAGAACACACAGACGGGCTCGCACGGAGGCCAAGATATATTCGAGCATGGTTGGTTGATCGATATCATTCATTACATGTTGGGCTGCCGTTTTCCGCCCTTCTCCGGAATAAACGTGTACTTTATCAGAGATAAAAAAATAAGAGTACAGACGCTCCACCATGCGGTTCTAGTAGTAGTACTACTCGTACTACTGCGCTTGGCTCTTCGCCTCTTCGTGAAGTCGAACAATGATGGTACTCCGCATGTTGGGTACTACAGTGTATGCCTCTGACAATCTGACACCGAATGGACTGATGCATGTCCACCGAGGGTAGGTTGCATTAGTCAAAAGGCGTAAGCGAGCTTCACCTTGTCCTGCAAGCTTCTCCTCGTTCTGCGAGTTGACGGGACACACCAAAAAGTAGTGCTAGTCCATACTCCCTCCTTTCCGGTTAATATGGCTTAATCTTTTTTGCGGGTAAATGAGAGAGCTTTATTCATATATAAGCATTCTTAGGACGATCAGCCAAGACACTGGTCACTAGGAAGCGAGGTACCCCGCAAAAAAAGAAGTAGGAAGCGAGGTGTTTCATCAAGCCAGCTCTCGGCCACATTCAAAGTGCAGCAAGCACGGTTCGCACGAAGATGCGCCGCACGGTTCGCACGAAGATGCGCCGCAAGGTTTGCTGACCTGTTTACTTTGCGCTTGGCTGTTCGCCTATTCGGGAAGTCGAACAATAATAGCACTAGTAGTATAGTGTATGCTTCTGGCAATCTGACACCGAATTAACTGTTGCACGTCCACCGCCTGAGCGAGGGAGAGCTTGCATTAGTCAAAAGTTTCTCCTTGTCCTGCGAGCCACCGCGCGCAAGCTTCTCCCGTCCTGCAACCTTCTCCTCGTTCGGCAAGTTGACGGGACACAGCAAAGTAATGCTAGTCCATACTGCCTCCTCTCCGGTTAATATTGTCTTAATTTCAAACGAGATAAATACACTGTCTGTCACTGTATATTTGTAAAAATACGGTCAGTGGACTTCATAATACGCTCATTGCGCTCAATATATATATTTTCCGGTGTTTATACGGTCACTAGCTCACCCTGACTGAGTATGTGTGTGCATGCACGTGTAGGTTGAGCACTTGAGCGTGACCGTGTGTGTTCCGTCGTGTGCTCGGACATGCATGCATTAGGGCGTCGCGCGCGTTTTTGCGTCCATGTGTACGTGTGACTGTTGCATACACGTAGGGGGAGTACGTGTAGGGGCCACTAAGGAGCAGTCAAATCACACAGTAAGTTAGTCGGAAGAAGCAACCATCATTTCACTCTTGAATGACACGTACGCAATATAAAATGGTTGATATGGAGAGAAAAAGAAAACCACTATATATACACTAGCAGGAGCCTAAGCTACAAGCCTGCTTGCTTAGGTTGCTCTCTTCACAAGCATAGAACGACGGGCCTGATCCCGCAGCTGGGGGAAGGGAACAATGTTCTGCGTAGACGCGGTCGACATCGGCGAGGGAGAAAACCCACAGTCGGTGCGTCCCAATCGGGGGTCACCGCGGTATGGGCCGATGCCGCGTCCCAACCGCCCTTCTAGCTACAGCCCGACGTCCCAGGTAGTCCATCTTCCTTTTGGAGCCGGCTTGCTCCACTGCCGTAGCTCCATCTCCATGTCGATCTTTCTCTACTTCTACCGGCTTCTACTTGTGATGAGTTTATGTCTCATGAACTAGTGCCAGTACTATTATTCTAATCACACTTCTTCAATATCTTTGCCATCAGGGATGCTCAGGTCGATTTTAGTGGAACTGCACAAAAGCATCGTATGATCCGAGGGTGCCAGCCGTCTTTCCTTCGACAGGTTCTACCTGGCCAGGAAATTAAATCATGTTTAGGGTTTAGGGTTTAAGTCGTAGTGACCCCATCAGTAGTTTTTCTTTCGTACACGCTCTCACAACTTTTTTCTTTAGTTGTGAAGTAAATATTGGCTATGATCTGTGAATCATTGAGATGCATCAGCATGCGTGTTAGTTTTCCTTTGTATTTGATGGAATGTTGTAACGGGGCAACCTTGGAATAGGAATGAAAATGGAGTGGAAAGTTTCCGTTTTTCCGGAGAAAAAATGGAAACGGAGAGAAACCAACGTTTCGTTTCGTTGGATCGCGCCATCGAGCAAAACCAACGTTTAAATCACGTCTGTCGTGTTCGTGTCTCACCCTCCTCCACGGCTCGACCCCACACGGTCGCTCGGCATGCCACTCACCGCAAACCGAGTATACGATAACTTTCCCGCCTGCTTGTCGATGGATCGCGCCATGGAGTACTAGCACTACTGGAAGAGATTGACGAGTTGGGGGAGGACAGCTAGCTGTAGCACGGACTCCCAAGAACTTTTTACATGCATGTTGTAGCCGGCTATTGCGACCTTTGAACGCGGAGCAGCCGCGTGCACCCGGAAGCGGCGCGGGCGACGCTCTCTCGGCCGGCGCGCCGCTTCAATGCCGGCGCCAGTGAGAGGTCGCGTCCGCTCTGGCCGGGCATGAATGCGGCACTGACCGTTTCGGGCGGGAAGCACGCGCGGGTGATGAAGAGGGTTCGGGTTGGTCAGGACCGGCCGTGGCAGCGGTCCGGACGTGCGCAAACAAGAGATGTTGTACGTTAATATTGCTGCGTATATAATTAACAACGTAAATAATGTGCCAGTTGGACAAATATGATTGGAGATGGAGATGGAAATGGAATTTTACGTAAACACGGATATGCATGTCTATGTCTATGTGTGTGTGCGCGACGACTCTCGCGACCTGGAAGCGGGGGCGTGTTTTTGATCGAGTTTTCTTTCTTGGTACGTTAGAAAAATTGTCCGCCAGTTTTCGTTTCTTTTTTCCGGGAACGCGCGTATTCTATTTAAAACCACTGCTATGGAGAGATTTTTTTACTCCATTATAGCCTCTTGTTTGATAGAGTTTCTCGCGTCTCGCTCTCTCACCCTCTCCATATCAAAACAAGATGACAGTGTCCACTCTATCTCTCTCCTCACCGGTGGTCACAGATCCGGCCGAATCCCGTCCGCTGCGGGAGGTGAGGAGGTGCAGCGTTGACGTTGTCGCCGTCGGCGACGGAGGAAGCCGATGCGCACCGTCCTCTCGGAGCCGGCGCTGGCGCGGACGAAGATCCTCCGCGCCCTTGTTCGCTGCCGTCGTGTGGGCAGATCCCGCCCGCCCGCCTAAACGACATCTCGCCCACCTGAGGTATAACTTCTTGTACTGGTCCAGCTCCCCAGGTCGCTGCGTGCGGGTTTTCTTCTATGCGACTACTCCCCAGCTCCCCATGCATAGTAGCTAGGGTTCGTCGGCTGGTCCAACATCACCTACTAGTACTATTATAGAGGAAATGCCACTCGAAAAGTTGTCCTGATTTATGCCTCGGTGGAGGTATACATGTTGTTTCGACAAAAAGTACATGGTGGTTGTGCGGTCATTGTCCATATGGTGGTAGTACTATCACTGGTTAAATGAAGAAATGCTTTTTTTCTCGGGTATCCTGGTTTAGTTCCCATCAAGATAATTATGATGCTTCTGTTTGTTGGTGTACTTTTCATTAATTCTTATTGACAATTGAGATGTCGTTGCTAACCCTTTTTTATATTTTTGGAAACAGCGATGCGTGTCTCCATACCCGGGCATGTCTTCCTCAATTTTAGTGGAACTGCACAAAATTGGATGGCCATTGTTGTTCCGCCTCACTGTCCTCTGCCACGTGGTTCTTCCTTCCTCGAGCTTGATTACTGAGAAGAAACAGACCACAGTGAGGATTTGTCGAACTTCATAGGTGCCTCACCCAAACTTGATGCCAAATGGATGATGCATCACCACGATGACCTATCGATGCTCATGGTTGCGCCTCATGGTTGCGTCGGCTGGTGAAGCTGATCGATTTTCAATGAAAAACAACCTGTCTTCCATCAGTGCTCTTTGCTTGTTACGCACAAAGATGATATCCTTCGTCAGTTCACCTTGGTTGCGTTGGAGACGCAGTCGTCTTTCACGTTGGTGCAATTTTATCACACAATTGGCTATGAACCAAATGTTTCCTCGAAGAAGGATCGACGTTGGTACTAAGAGCATAAGTTTTGTATTGATTTCTAAGCCTTCTCACAACTTTGTCTCCAGCTCCCCTGTAATTTTATTTGTCCAGCTATTAACTTTGATTTAAAAAATGGTGTGGACTAAAAACCCGGATGGACGTAGTAGCCCTCCATTTTTATTTACTCCGCATATTAGATTTGACTGAAGTCAAACTTTGTAATACTCTCAAACCTTTCCGATAATTGAAATTAAAATTCTTTATTTGTACACACTCTCACACGTTTCCGATAATTTGGCGCATGTGTGGTTGTTCACTTAAGGGAGGGTAGTGTACCACACGTGAAGGACAGGAAGTGCGACCAGGACGCGTGGGCGTGGATCGTTAGTTCATCGGAAGTAGTACTAGTTTTCTTCACTGTACATTAAATAAAGAGTTTCGTTTCGTACTTACACAATTTAAAACGATTGTTATGGAGAGAATAAGAAAACCACTCCACTATATATTAGTCGTATACACGAGAGTACTATATGGACGCAGCTTCATTGACTTAGTGCACCTGCCTTTGGATTTATGACAGGTGGGCCCAAAATGTGGCTGGCTCACCTGTCATACAGCCAAAAGCAGGTGCAGTGAAGGCACCGGAGCTCAGTCCGTACTACAGTAGTATATATATAAGCGGGAGCCTCAGCGCTTGTTCGCTAGGGTTTGCACTCTCCACACGCTCGCCGCACTACATATATGTTACACGCTGGAGGCTCAGCGTTCATTTGCTAGGGTTTGCTATATTCACAGTCTCTCACCCTCTCTTCACCAGATCTAAACAAGACTGCGTTGGCCTCTTGTCTCTCTCTCCCCCCTCACAGCTGGTGAAGGAGGCGTCCGTATCCCGTCGCACCGGGAAGGGGAGGAGGTGCAGCGTTCACTCTATCGCCTTCGGCGAGGGAGGCAATCCACTGCCGGCTGCGCTGTTCTCTTTCACCCAGCGCCTGTGCGGGAGGGCCACCGACCCCTTCTTCCTCGCTGCCGTACGTAGTGTGGGCAGATCCGGCCTCCCGCCGCACGCCTTGCCACATCCCGACGACCCTAAGGTATAAGTTTCTTTGAAACCGTCGTTGCTCTAGCTGCATGTGGATCTTTTTCGATCTGTAGTCGAATCTAGGTCTTGGTTCAAAGAGGAAAGAAGGGTGCGGTGGGCTGGAGCAAGAATCTAGGACGTGGTTCAATGAGGAAAGGAGGGGCGGAAAGTAGTATAGACTGGCTATCCAGCCGCTTTGTAGGTCGAAAAGGGAAAAAGGGGGTAACCCAGTACACACATCTGTAAGGAACCGATCTCTTTGTTGAAAAGGGAAAGAAACTGGGGGTCGGGTAGTTTGTGCAGGACTAGATTTGCTGCCCTCACATAGGAAGAAGGTTCAAAGAGAACAAATATGGGACCAGCGCATATATGCTGCTTGGCTACATACTCTGCATCACCCATTTATACGTGTGGACGCACATGGTGCTGGCATGTCCCATACAGCTATTTTGCTGTTGTTAATCTAAGAATGCCGCCGGAAAATTGAAGCAATGCCACTGTTAAAAGTAAATTACATTTTTTAACGAATGTTGTTTCAAGAGAATGTCTCTGTTAATATGAATCAATGCAACCGTTTTAGAAATGCTACTGTCCTACTTTGTTTTCCATCCAAGATAAGTTAGATGCTTCTTTCTGTCACCGTTTGTTTCATCCTCCTTTATCGGCAAGTAATTGTTTCCTTTTTTGCCTCTGTTAAAACAGGGCTATCGATTCAACTTGTTGCTATTGCGACATTTTGCTTCGCTACTCGAAACACTTATGTTTTAAGAGTGTTTTGTGCAGTTCAACTTGAATGTCACACCGGTGACTTTGCTTAATTTTGGTGGAACTGCACAAAAGGAGATCGAGATTCGTATTTTACCTTTGTCGGTCTCATGAAAGGTCAGTACAGGCCTTCATCCACATGATTGTGCAGTGTGCTTTGAGATGTTGTGCTACTTGTATTGGTACTGTTTTAAATAAATGTTGAATTGAAGCTATTGTATTGCTGTCTTTTCCCATTAAGTAGTGAACAAAAATGGGACCAACCCAGACATGATGCTTGTTGCTTTGTTACAACAAACTCTGCATCACCCCCTTTATAAGTAGATGGAAGCACATACTGTTGTTGCGCCCACTCTCCCCTGGAACTGTTTATGCTTTTCGTTAATCTAATGCCGCTGGTAAAATTAAGCAATGCCACTCTCAGAATTAATTAACTACTGAATCTTAGTTCAAAACTGCAACACTTGTTAGGAATGGTACTATCCTGCTTTGTAGTTCTTTCTACATGTTTAACCAAGGTATTGTTAAGATAATGTCTCTGTTAAAATGAATCAGTTGCATTGTTTTAGGAATGGTACTTTTCTGCTTTGTCGTTCTTTATACATGTTGAAACAAGGCATTGTTAAGATAATGTCTCAGTCAATATGAATGAATCACACTGATGGAGAATTGCTACTCTCCTGCTTTGTTTCCCATTAAGATAAAGTAGATCAGTAGATGCTTTTCTTCTGGGAGTACAAGTCATCAACCGTTATTTCTCAGTAATTGTTTCCCTTATACCTATTGTTGCTTACAGGGATATCAAAATTAAAGCTCGGTTTTATTCCGACTTCGATTTTAGTTGAACTGCACAAAAGGAGCCAATGTGTCCAAGGCAAACTGCTGCATTACTGGGTCCAGTTGGTCGTTCCACTTTGCAGAAAGAAGCAGTCACTGTTTGCGCTACATTACAGAAGGAATGACCGAGAAGCTTTACAGAGTATTATTAGACACCGGTGACATGACTAGTCTGCAGAGACCATTGGCAATTTAACAACACGTGGAGTGCCCTGGGCAAAAAGTGCCCAAACAAGTACAAGAAGCTACGACAGGACTCCACGATCATAGGCATTACATATTTTGAATGGGAAAAGCTTGTCAAAGTTTAATCATTGATGTTAGCAAGAAGACGTTAGTTTAATATATTGGAATTGGAAAACCTTGTCAAAATTTGCTCATTGATGTTAGCCAGAAGACATGCATTTGATATTTTTGAGTGGGACGCCCTTGCTGTGAGCAGCGTCGAGTGTTTTTTCCTATTCCTGTGTTCAGTTTAGAAGTAAATAGTTACTCTGCTGAGATATTCTTGTGTTAAGAGTTTGTTCTGAATATTGTCTATGTAATGCCAGGCCTTGTGTTTGATTGCAAAGTTGAGCTTGGAATGTTGTGGCATGCGGCATCACGAGCTGTTCACCGTGCCTCCTGAGAATAATGCTTCGTATTGTTTTGCATGTCGATCTAATGCCAGTGATTTGCTTGTTAAGAAGATCATCCTCTTCTGTTGTTTCCGTGCTTAAGAAGTTCATCGTCTGATGTTTCATTCATAGCCTATACGACAAGTCGGGTAGGTTAGACGTGAAACCATATGATCTTCCGACCAACTCATGATATTAGGCCGTGATTGGATCGTCGTTTTCCAACCAAAACCGCTTGTAAAACTGACGCTTGTAAATTAAAGCAGATGGTCTCGGGCGAAGGCGCTTGGTTGGTCGATTTTGACTAGTAAAATATCGGAAGTACTTCACACACGATAAAAACGCTGAACGACACTCGGACGATTGCTAATCCAGCCGTTAGCTGCTGTTTCAGCCTTGCCCATGGATGGCATGATACGCACGTCGTGCATGTATCGTCTGGTAATGTCGTCCATATAGCAGTGCTCGTAAAATATACAATGGTCCCTCAAATTACACGCGTAACCCGCCGGTTTTACTTACAGACCTCGGGCCCTCGGTTTCATTACGCCTGTATTTTACGCGTTGTTTCCGATGACGAGTAAATTACACTTGTATGTTAATACAGGTTTGAAATAAACCAGAGCTCCCAAGCGCGACCTTACCGTTTCATGCCGTCTCAGTTTCTCGAAGGTGCTCATAGGTGTCCGATGATCCTGGCTTCCTGAATGAGCAGCGGGCGCTGTATCAGACCATCCGTAGGGCCCGCGAGGCCGTCTCCGTTGTCCTTCGAGTTGTTGCGCTCGCCGTGGCGCCGAGCATTGTTAACATCGTCAACGAACATGAGGATTCAGGAGATGACTTTATTTTGACTGGATGACACTAGGGACCCACTAGGGCCATAGCCGTACATACACAAGTGCCTCCTTATTATGTACAACTATTTTTTTTGCTTTCTCCTGGTTTCCTGACATCACGGTCCCACACCATTGTCAACCTATGTAGTCAGTATAAACGAGAGAATTGCACAAGGTGCGGCCGACAGCTGGGACCAAGCAGCTCGAGCAGTATTTGTGTTTTTGAGGCGTGAGCACTGCAGAGTTTTACGTAATACAAATATGGAAAATGGGCTTTAAAAAATAATAAATGGGATGTAATTATAAAAACTGGGCAGTAACTATAAAAAATGCACCAAACACGAAATTAGTTTATAAAATATTATTTATGGATTTGAAAATCCTAAATTTTCATTGTTGCGCGCGCAATGTTTCGTTGGATTTTTACGTAATACAAATTTATATTTAATCTGACTAGAAATTTCGGGATAAAAATATTTCGGATCCCATCAAAATGTGGGAAATTTTATTGAATTATGTCTTCAACGGTTGGTTGAAATTATTAATCGTTGTCCTAGCTAGAAAATGGGGTGTACTTTTAACAAACTATAAATGGGTTGTTGTAAATTCCATTAGAATTCAAAAATGGGCAGTACATTCTTACAAAACGCAAATGGGCTATAAGTTCTCTGCCACACACTTTTGGGCCTACTAAGTGACGCGTCCCCTAAAAAAATAAGTTGACGCGTATGCAAGGCTTTGTCAACTTATTATAGTCAACACACGGTTCTAGCAACAGTGGTCGTTGGATGTCTATCCAACGGATGTCGTGCTTCTTCTTCAATCTCAGATATTCTTAGCTTCGGCCGCCCAAAAAATGATTCCTCCCCCTGACATCTGGGGCGCACCGTTTCGGAGGCTGGCCTGTGGGCTTACTAAGTTGGAGGATACCAAGGGCTTTGTCAACTTAGTCAATATAAACGATTCTAGCTTCAGTGACCGTACGATGTCCATCCAACGGCCGTAGTGCTTCTTCAACCTCTGATCTTCTTGGTCCAGCCGCCCAAAGCAGCGCCGGTCGTGCCGCCTGCTCCTGCCTTCCGTGGCCGGCTGTGCTGCCGCGGAGGCCTCGCCGCCCCCATACTACTCCCACCGCTGGCCAGACCATCCCTCCACTCACCCACACCCCCTGTTATTCTGCGGCGACGGCAGCCTCACACCGCAGCCGAACCAGTGAACCCTCATACTCCTCTCCGCGCGGGCTTCCACTGCTGCGTCTTCCCCGGCTCCGCGTCGTCCCCTTCCTAGGCCTCGCTGTCGTCCACCGCCCTGATGCTCTCGGCGCGGCGTGGTCAACGACCGACTTCCATCGGAAGAGTACTGTACATGGAGAGGCTGACAGCTGGGTCCACGGCGGCCGCAAGGAAGTGCCTCCTTATTACGCGCAAAATAATTATTCCTCCACCTGACAGCGGGGACCCACCGGACGGGCCACCAGTATTTTGCGAAAAAAATCGTTTCCCCCTGACTGCTGGGACCCACCGGACAGGCCACCGTATTTCGTGAAAAAAACGTTCCCCCCGCTGTCAGCTCGGACCCACCAGAAGTGCCTCCTTATTACGCACAAAAAAATGAATACTCCCCCGGCTAGCTGGGACCCACCTTGGTGGGAGGCTGACTTGTGGGCCTACTAAGTTGACGGGGACGAAGGGCTTTGTCAACTTAGTCAATATGAACGATTCTAGCTCCAGTGACCATACGATGTCCATCCAACGGCCGTAGTGCTTCTTCAACCTCTGGTCTTCTTGCTCCAGCCGCCCAAAGCAGCGCCGGTCGTGCCGCATGCTCCTGCCTCCCGTGGCCGGTTGTGCTGTCGCAGAGGCCTCACCGCCCCCTACTATTCCCATCGCTGGCCAGGCCCTGCGGCGACAGCAGCCTCACACCGCAGCCGAACCAGTGAACCCTCGTACTCCTCTCCACGCGGGCTTCCACTGCTGCGTCTTTCCCGGCTCCGCGTTGTCCCCTTCCTAGGACTCGTCGTCGTCCACTGCCGTGGTGCTCTCCGCGCGGTGTGGTCAACGTGGTCAAGGAACGACTTTCATCGGAAGAGTATTGTACGTGGAGAGGCTGACAGCTGGGTCCACGGCCACAGCCCAGTTTTTTTGTGATTTGCCAAGTAAGTCGCTTTGTCAGGCCTGTTGGGCTGCAAATCTTTCAAGACGAGGAGAGCTTTCATTCGACTGGCCGAGAAAATGGCCCATCAGTAATGAGAAATGGGCTGTACATTTTTAAAACACATAAAACCGGCAATTAGTTTCAAATATCTTTTTTTCATTTCAAGATTTTTAAATTACATTAATTTTTATGCGCGGAGAATTTGTTGGATTTTATATTGATATACATTTATTTTTAAAATCAGTTTGAATGTGAGTCGAAATTTCGGGATTAAAAACAGTTCGGACCGCACCGGAATATGCAAAATTTCGTATAATTTTTTAACCGTGGCCACAATATGGGCTGTAATGCTAACAAAAAGAATATGGGCTCCAAAAAAAAACCTTAAGAATTAGCAAATGGGCTGTAAATTATTAAAAATAATGGCAGATGGGCTGTATGCTGTTTTCCACAGATTTGAGGCTTTCCTAAAAAAAGGTTGACGCACAAGCACTGACTGTTGGATGGCCATCCAACGGCCGTCGTGCTTCCTCAATCTCTGCTCTTCCTGCTCCAGCCGCTCAAACAAGCGCCGGCGGGACTGTCTGCTCCCTCGTCCCCGCGGCCGGCTGTGCTGCCGCGCAGGCCTCACCACCCCACCGTACTCCCATCGCTGGCCTAGCCATCCCTCTACTCACCCACACCTGCTGTTATTCTCCGGCGATGGCAGACGAACCAGTAAACCCTCGTACAGTCGTACTCCCCTCCACGTGGGAAACAACTGCCGAGTCTTCCCTGCCTCCGTGTCGTCTCCTTCCTAGGCCTCGCCGTCGTCCACCGCCGTGGTGCTCTCGGCGCGGCGTGGTCAATGTGGTCAACGACTGACTTCCATCTGAAGAGTACTGTGCGTGGAGATGCTAACAGCTGGGTCCACGGCCGCAGCAAGGAAGTGCCTCCTTATTACGCGCAAAATAATTATTCCTCCACCTGACAGCGGGGACCCACTGGACGGGCCACCGTATTTTGCGAAAAAAAAAATTTCCCCCTGACTGCTGGGACCCACCAGCTACACCTTCGCACGCAAGGAAGTGCGTCCGGGCAAAAAAAAAAACGATTCGCCCCCTGACTGCTGGGACCCACCAGCTACATCTTCGCACGCAAGGAAGTGCCTGACAGTCGGGACCCACCTGGTCGAAGCGTACGTAGCGTTGTCATTCTGGTCGCGAACGTGTACGTACATATATACTGGTGGATGTAGAGGCGCGCACGTAGCATGTACACGTACATACAGCGGCCAGGGTGCAAGAAAGAAAATACGGCCACGTATGTGTACATACGGGAGGGGTCTCGAACGCCTACTCGCGCATACGTACGGCGACGGCTCATTGACATGGCTGGGTCGGAATGGAGAAACAGCGTCGTCGTCGTGTTCATGGGGAGGCAACGGAATGCGTCGTGTTCATGGGGAGGCAATGGAATGCGTCGTGTTCATCGGGAGGCAACGGAACGCGTGGGAGCCAACCGGTTGGGTCGGAACGGAATGCGTGGTCGTGTTCATCGGGAGGGCTTGGACGGAACAGGCGATGGAAACGAGGCCTGGCGTACCGCACAACGGAGGAAACGGACCTCCTACGTTCGGAACGGGGTCCTGTTGATCGGGAGGGGTGTGGCGTACCGCAAAACGGAGGAAACAGACCTCCTACGGTCGAAACGGGGGTCTTGTTGATCGGGAGGGGTGTGGCGTACCGCAAAACGGACGAAACGGACCTCCTACGGTCGAAACGGGGGTCCTGTTGATCGGGAGGGGTGTGGCGTACCGCAAAATGGATGAAACGGACCTCCTACGGTCGAAACGGGGGTCCTGTTCATCGGGAGGGGTGTGGCGTACCGTAAAACGGGACTCCACGGGATACTGTTCATCTCCACCGTCGACCTCCTCCAGCCTCCACGGGCTACCGTCGAGCTCGTCCAGCCTCCACGGGCTCCTGTTCATCCAGCCTCCACCGCACGCTACTCCACCGGCTACTGTTCAACCACCCCACCACGGGCACCCCTCCACCGTATACTGTTCATCCAGCCCTCCACCCTACGGGGTCCTATTCAACCACCCCTCCACGGGCACCCCTCCACCGTCTACTGTTCATCCAGCCCTCCACACCACGGGGTCCTGTTCAACCACCCCTCCACGGGCACCCCTCCACCGTTTACTGTTCATCCAGCCCTCCACCACACCACGGGGTCCTGTTCATCCAGAGGCAACGCCACCGCTCACTGTTCATCCAACCCCCCCGGCAACGCTCACTATTCATCCCAGAGGCAGCAACGATCGGCTTCAGTTAGCAGCAGTAGCAAAGGAATCGCTCGATCGAGTTCAGTTAATAGCCATCGATCGATCGCTCGGGTTCAGTAACGCGTAGCTTGCAGTGCAATCGCTCAGGTTCAGTTAGAGCCCAACGCCTCACTCGGGTTCAGTTAGAGCCAACGCCTCGCACACACGCGCGTACGTGTACGAGAGAAACGCGCATCGCTCGGCCCCCGACCTCCCACCGTAAATGGGAACTCTCCAAAATTTTCCTCGCCCTCGCTTCTACCACGGTTTTTTCCGTCATGGACGGCCCAAAGAATGTCATGCAGCTGCGTCTCCGGCCCGCCCAGGACGAAAAGCCCATTTTCTGTTATGATTTTTTGTCATAGAAGTAGGAGCCCACCACATCTATGATGATACCGGGTTTTGTCACAATTATCGTCATAGAAGTGTCATATGTATGACAGAAAAAAATTTCGTTCGGCCCAAAATGTCACGGATGTGTCTTTTTTGTAGTGAATGATCATGTATATAGGCATCACATCCGAGACAAGTAGACCGACTCCTTCCTGCAAGTACTACTATTACTCCACACATCGACCGCTATCCAGCATGCATCTAGAGTAATAAGTTCATAAAGAATGGAGTAATGATACGTCTCCAACGTCTCCAAAACAGATAATATAATAGCATGGAACAATAAAAAATTATAGATACGTTGGAGACGTATCAAGCATCCCCAAGCTTAATTCCTGCTCGTCCTCGAGTAGGTAAATGATAAAAATAGAATTTTTGATGTGGAATGCTACCTAACATAATTTTGAATGTAATTTCCTTATTGTGGCATGAATGTTCAGATCCGAAAGATTCATGACAAAAGTTTAATATTGACATTAAAATAATAATACTTCAAGCATACTAACAAAGTAATCATGTCTTCTCAAAATAACATGGCCAAAGAAAGTTCATCCCTACAAAATCATATAGTTTGGCTATACTCCATCTTCATCACACAAAATGCTCAAATCATGCACAACCCCGATGACAAGCCAAGCAATTGTTTCATACTTAAGTATTCTCAAACTTCTTCAACTTTGACGCAATACATGAGTGTGAGCCATGGACATAGGACTATAGGTGGAATAGAATGGTGGTTGTGGAGAAGACAAAAAAGAGGAAGATGGTCTCACATCAACTAGGCGTATTAATGGGCTATGGAGATGCCCATCAATAGATATCAATGTGAGTGAGTAGGGATTGCCATGCAACGGATGCACTAGAGCTATAAATGTATGAAAGCTCAACAAAAGAAACTAAGTGGGTGTGCATCCAACTTGCTTGCTCACGAAGACCTAGGGCATTTGAGGAAGCCCATTGTTGGAATATACAAGCCAAGTTCTATAATGAAAATTCCCACTAGTATATGAAAGTGACAAAATAAGAGACTCTCTATCGTGAAGATCATGGTGCTGCTTTGAAGCACAAGTGTGGAAAAAGGATAGTAACATTGCCCCTTCTCTCTTTTTCTCTCAATTTTTTTGGGCCTTCTCTTTTTTATTTGGCCTTTCTCCTTTTTTTATTTCCTCACATGGGACAATGCTCCAATAATGATGATCATCACACTTCTATTCATTTACAACTCAAGGATTACAACTCGATACTAGAACAAAATATGACTCTATATGAGTGCCTCCGGCGGTGTACCGAGATGGGCAATGAATCTAGAGTGACATTGTCACATCCTAGTTAGTTCATGCATTAGAGTGTTGCATCATGGCTACATTTCACAGAAACCTGAAATGGGGATGCCAGAAACCCCCAGCACCCCCCCTGGAACAACTAGGGTTTACTAAAATTTTTCCAATGAACCTGAAATGCCCTCCATAAATGTTCACCACCTTTGGTCTTGGCTAAAACCTCTGCCAAAAATGGTTTCATATTTTTGGAGGCCATCTTGGATTTTTGCACAAGCCATAAGTATTTGCATTTGGGCATTTTAAATGCTATAAATATTTTTAAATGCCCAAATAATCTTGAAGGTATTTTTAGGCTGTTGGGAATAATCTCAAAGGTGCCTCAGAATATTTTCAGGATTTTTCCAAATGAAATAGTATTTTTACTATTTCAAAACACAGTACAGAAATAAATAAAAAAGAGAAAAGAACAGAAGGCAGAAGACTTACCTGGCAGCCCACCTGGCGGCCCAGCACTGTGCTGGCCCGCGCCAGTCAGCTGCCTGCTCTCGCCAGAGCAGGCAGAGAGGTGACGCCGGCGAGCGTGAGCTCGCCACGGCGCCAGCAGCTTGCCGCCCCCGCCGCGGATGAGCTGGCCGACCTCTCTCGACGCGCCCCGAGCCCCCGGACATCGCCATTCTCCCCCATCGCCTCTCCCTCGCCTTCTCCCCACCATGGCCGACGCCGCCGCAGCCACCTCACCGGAGTAGCCGCGGCCCACCGTCGACCTCGCGCCGTACTACCGTGTCCTACAGCACCGCCGTCGCCCACTCCTTCGAGCAAGCCGAGCCCCGAGCGCTCGTTTGCCCCGAAGCTCCGTCACCGACCTCGCCTTCGCCGCTCACCGTCGGAGATCCCCTCCGCCGTCGCCACTGCTACAGCTCGTCTCCGACCTCGCCGTCTGCTCCGTCGCAACCGCCGTGAGCATGGCCACCTTCCCATCCTCTCCTCTCTCTCTCTCGAGCGCTGTAGCCACCGCACGAAGCTCACCCGAACGCGCCGCCGCACGAGCTCGTCGCCGACGAGGCTCCGGCCATCTAACGGCCGCACCACCGTAGCCATTAGCTCCACCGCAACGCCAGGAACCCGTAGCGCCATCGCTTGCCCCTCGCCGTGCTCTCTAGCTACGGTTTCGACTACGCCCGTACCCGGCAGCCGCCCGGCTCGTCGCCGGCGTCGATTCCGGCGACCCCGAGCTCCTCTACCACCACCAGTCGACGCGGTTCGCCCCCAGCTACACATAGGTACTCTCCGCCGTCCTTTTGGTCGCCGGAGGGGGATCCCGCACTCCACCGCCGCGTCTGGACGTCGCCGGCGGCTAAACGCCGGCGAGTCAACGTGGTTTGACCACAGGTCAACCCCCCCAGGGTCACTGACGAGTGGGGCCCGCCTGCTAACTAATCTGAGTTAGAATTAAAACTAATCCTAATTAACTAATTACCTAACAGTGTCACTGACACAGGGGACCCACACGTCAGGTTTGACCTGGACGACCCCGTTGACCTGCTGACGTCACACTGACGTCAGGCTGACGCAGTAAAGCTTTTACTGGAATTATTCTTATATTGGAAATTCCAGAAATTATCACAAACTTCAAAAAATCATAGAAAATAATCTATAGCTCAGAATGAAAAGATTTATATATGAAAAATGATCAGAAAAATCCATTCTATCCATCTGTACTGGTTTCATGCATGATTAAGCAAGTTAACCTACTGTTTTATACAGAACAAGATAAAGCACTAATATGGGCCATTTATGAACTTGGAATTTGAATCTTTGATTCAAATTAGTCCAAACCCATCTGGTCTTAGTTGCATTAGCCCAATACATCCATTTTGCCATGTCCCATGCATGCATCATATTGTTGCACTTGCTTGGTGTTGATTGTGCTTCGATGTGTTCATTGTGGTAGGTCCTGCCTCCGAGGATATTCACGAGTATCCAACTGAAGGGCAGAATCCCACCACCACTCCGTCAGGCAAGCAACCCATTGATCATTTCGATACAAACCCATCTTCTCGCTTCTGCTCTCGTTTACTGCATTAAGACAACGCGATTCAAACTGCTGTGTGTTGCGGTAGTTGAACCCACTTTCCTTTGCATGACCTGTCATTGCCACAGTAACTAGATGAAACCCACTAGCATGTGTAGGAGTTGATTGAGCCATGTTGTGTTCCTACAATGCTATGCTTGCTATGCTTAGAGTTGTGTCAGGTCTGGCTCATCAGGGTGATGAACTAGAGTGAAAGTGTGTGTGTCGGTAAAGAGAGTGAAGTGTTGAACACGATTTGGTAAAGGTATCGATGGGAGGCCATGTAGGAGTACATGGTGGGTTGTTTCATTGAGACCGTCCCTAAGAACTGAGATCTGTATGCGTGATTTAAGATTCAGCTACTACCACACATTGGGCCCGAAACCAATGGACCCCCTCGGCTTCTTAATCACCCTTGTCCTCTGTCCAGGAGTTGCACGTAGTTTCTGGTGTTTGTAGTAAGCTGGAGGCCGTGGACAGCGCTGACCAAGGGGTGGGCTGTGATGCGGTAGGCTCGTGGCACGGTGTACCGAGTCGCCCGTTTGGTGTCCGGGAACCCTGCACACATCGTTTGGGGCCGTATGTGGAAACCTCGGCCGGACTCCCTGCGGATGGAACCTAAATAGGCGATAAACCTGGACTAGAGACTCGAGTGTTTAGGTAGGCTGTGGCCGACACCCACGTTGGGCTTCCGCTTGAAGGTTGCCGAGTACACGTCGTGTAGCGACGATAAGTGGTGAGAGCGTGTGTGACGAAGTACACCCCTGCAGGGTATGAAACTATTCGAATAGCCGCGTCCGCGGTAAAGGACTACTTGGTCGCTTATGCAGTTCATAGACAAGTAAATGGATACTACTAAAAGCCTCAAGATAAGTGTGAGTACCGCGGATGGCCCTCTCGTTGGATGACGAGGGAGGATCCACGGTGGAGTATTGAGATGGTGATTAGTGGACTCGTGTGCGAAAACTATTTCACAAGTGGTGTATCGTAGGATAGCTTAGCCAAGAGTCAAAGCTGGCTTGCTGCAATAACCCCACTACCTTCTTGAGAATGAGCATGTATAGTAGGATCTGTTGTAAGACTTGCTGAGTACCTTTGTACTCATGTTGCCTAATTACTGTTTTCAGACGACAACACCGCCCCTTCTGACGGGTTCTACGTAGAACTCGACGACGACGAGTGACGCGCCACCCAGGTGGTGATCTAGGCTTGTGAAGGGCCTATGTAGATAGACAGGCTTCGTCAAGCCTTCTTTCTTTCTAGTGTCTGTACCCAGACAGTTTGCTTCCGCATGTGCTTGTATGATTGTATGACTTGAGTGTCGGGTCATGTGACCCCTATCTGTATGAACAAGTTATGTAAGGCTCTCCGGAGCCCTTTAAATAAAGTACTTGAGTTGTAGAGTTTTGTTGTGATGCCATGTTGTATTTGCACATATCGAGCATATTGTGTGTATGTTTGAAATGCTTGGTATGTGTGGGATCCGACAATCTAGTTGTTTATCTTTAGCAGCCTCTCTTATGGGGAAATGTAGTCTAGTGCCTCCTTGAGCCATAGTAGTCCGCTACAGCCCGGTTCACCGGAGTCCTGCTAGCCCAGCACTACTGCTCTGGACACTTGACTGGCCGGCATGTGAGTCATATCGTTCCTGTGTCTGTCCCTTCGGGGAAATGTCACGCGGTGACATCCGGAGTCCTGCCTAGCCTGCTACAGCCCGGGTTCCCGGAGTCCTGTTAGCCCAGTGCTACAGCCCGGATTCACACGCTGCTGACCGACACGTTTGATGTTGATTCATGTATGCCTGTCCCCATACGTTAGTGCCGCTTTGGGTTCACGACTAGCCATGTCGGCCCGGGTTCTCTGTCATATGGATGCTAGCGACATTATCATATACGTGAGCCAAAAGGCGCAAACGGTCCCGGGCCATGGTAAGGCGACACCCGTGGGAGTACCGTGCGTGAGGCCGCAATGTTATATGAGGTGTTACAGGCTAGATCGGTGTGACTTGGAATCGGGGTCCTGACAGACATGTATGAAAAATTATGAATGGTGGCCTTGCCACAAATACGATGTCAACTACATGATCATGCAAGGCAATATGACAATGATGAAGCATGTCATAATAAACGGAACGGTGGAAAGTTGCATGGCAATATATCTCGGAATGGCTATGGAAATGCCATAATAGGTAGGTATGGTGGCTGTTTTGAGGAAGGTATATGGTGGGTTTATGGTACCGGCGAGAATTGCACGGTACTAGGTAGGCTAGCAATGGTGGAAGGATGAGAGTGCGTATAATCCATGGACTCAACATTAGTCCTAAAGAACTCACATACTTATTGCAAAAATCTACAAGTCATCAAAACCAAGCACTACGCGCATGCTCCTAGGGGGATAGATTGGTAGGAAAAGACCATCGCTCGTCCCCGACCGCCACTCATAAGGATGAAAATCAAAGAAACACCTCATGCTTCAAATTTTTTACACAACGGTTACCATACGTGCATGCTACGGGACTTGCAAACCTCAACACAAGTATTTCTCAAATTCACAAATACTCAACTAGCATGACTCTAATATCACCATCTTCATATCTCAAAACAATCATCAAGTATCAAACTTCTCATAGTATTCAATGCACTCTATATGAAAGTTTTTATCATACCCATCTTGAATTCCCATCATATTAGGACAAATTTTATAACCAAAGCAAATTACCATGCTGTTCTAAAAGACTCTCAAAATAATATAAGTGAAGCACTAGAGCAAAATTATCTAGCTCAAAAGATATAAGTGAAGCACAAAGAGTATTCTAATAAATTCTGATTCATGTGCGTCTCACTCCCAAAAGGTGTGTACAGAAAGGATGATTGTGGTAAACTAAAAAGCAAAGACTCAAATTATACAAGACGCTCCAAGCAAAACACATATCATGTGGTGAATAAAAATATAGCCTCAAGTAAAGTTACCGATAGACGAAGACGAAAGAGGGGATGCCTTCTGGGGCATGCCCAAGCTTAGGCTTTTGGTTGTCCTTGAATTTTACATTGGGGTGACTTGGATCCCCAAGCTTAGGCTCTTGCCACTCCTTATCCCAAAATCCATCAAATCTTTACCCAAAAACTTGAAAACTTCACAACTCAAAACTTAACAGAAAATCTCATGAGCTCCGTTAGTATAAGAAAAAAACCACCACTTTAAAGTACTGTAATGAACTCAATATTTATTTATATTAGTGTTAAACCTACTGTATTCCAACTTCTCTATGGTTCATACCCCCCGATACTACTCATAGATTCATCAAAATAAGCAAACGACACACGAAAAACAGAATCTGTCAAAAAAGAACAGTCTGTAGCAATCTGTATCAAACGAATACTTATGGAACTCCAAAAATTCTGAAATAAATTTGTGAACGTGAGGAATTTGTCTATTAATAATATTCAAAAAGAATCAACCTAAAAGCACTCTCTAGTAAAAAATGGAAGCTAATCTCGTGAGTGCAAAAGTTTCTGTTTTTTACAGCAAGATCGCAAAGACTTCACCCAAGTCTTCCCAAAGGTTCTACTTGGCACAAACACTAATTAAAACATAAAACCACATCTAAACAGAGGCTAAATTAATTATATATTACTAAATAGGAACAAAAAGCAAAGAAAAAAATAAAATTGGGTTGCCTCCCAACAAGCGCTATCGTTTAACGCCCCTAGCTAGGCATTGATAATTTTAGTGATGCTCACATGAAACATAGCAATTGAAACACAAAGAGAGCATCATATAGCATGTAAAAAACACATCTAAGTCTAACATACTTCCTATGCATAGGCATCTTATAGGCAAAAAAATTAGCAAGACAAGCAAGATCTAGCATATGCAAGGAAGAAGAAATAAACAAAAGCAATCTCAACATAACGAGAAGAAAATTAGTAACATGAAAATTTCTACAACCATATTTCCATCTCTCATAATAATTTCATGTAGGATCATAAGCAAATTCAACAATATATCTATCACATAAAATATTCTTTTCATGATCCACATGCATGCAATGTTGACACTCTTCCAAAATAGTGGCATTATCATAAAATAAAGTCATGACCTCTCCAAACCCACTTTTATCAAAAACTTCATAAGGTTGAATATTATCCGAATATGTGGGATCTAAAGTTGGCACTCTTCCAAACCCACTTTCAGTATTATTGCAATCATTATTATCAATCTCATATTCATCATGGGGCTTAAATAAATTTTCAAGATCATAATAAGAATCACCCCAATCATGATCATTGCAACAAGTAGTAGACATAGCAAAATTAGCATCCCCAAGCTTAGGGTTTTGCATATCATTAACACAATTGACAATAATAGAATTTATTATAACATCATTGCAATCATGCTTTTTATTCAAAGATCTATCGTGAATCACTCCATAAAGCACTTCATCACAATTTTCAGATTCACGGATTTCAAGCAAAACCTCATAAAGATAGTCTAGTGCACTCAACTCACTAGCAATTGGTTCATCATAATTGGATCTATTAAAAAGATTAGCAAGTGGACGAGGATCCATAAAATTTTAGCAAGCGAAGATGCAAGCAAAAATAAGGCACATAACACAAGATCGAATAGAAGAAGGGCGAAGAAAAGGCAAAGGTTTTCGAAAATCGTTTTAGAAGTGGGGGAGAGGAAAACGAGAGGCGAATGGTAAATAATGTAATGCAAGGGAGAAGAGTTTATGATGGGTATTTGGTATGTCTTGACTCGGGCGTAGATCTCCCCGGCAATGGGACCAGAAATTGGCAAGTTGACGGGATATCAAATCTTGACTTGACTTGGTGTAAACCTCCCCGACAACGGCGCCAGAAATCCTTCTTGCTACCTCTTGAGCATGCGTTGGTTTTCCCTTGAAGAGGAAAGGGTGATGCAGCAAAGTAGCGTATGTATTTCCCTCAGTTTTTGAGAACCAAGGTATAAATCCAGTAGGAGATAGCACGCAAGTCACCTAGTACCTCCACAGAAAATCAAGAACCTCGCAACCAATGCGATAAAGGGGTTGTCAATCCTTTCACGGTCACTCACAAAAGTGAGATCTGATAAAGATAGTAAGATAAATATTTTTGGTATTTTTGTTTTATAGATAGAAAAGTAAAGATGGAAAAATAGTAAACGAGCTGTGATGTAAATAAAAGAGATGCAATATAATAAGTAAGAGACCCGGGGGCCATAGGTTTCACTAGTGGCTTCTCTCAAGATAGCATATATTACGGTGGGTGAACAAAATTACTGCCGAGCAATTGATAGAAAAGCGCATAATTATGAGAATATCTAGGCATGATCATGAATATAGGCATCACGTCCGTGTCAAGTAGACCGAAACGATTCTGCTTCTACTACTATTACTCCACGCATCGACCGCTATCCAGCATGCATCTAGAGTATTAAGTTCATAAGAACAGAGTAACGCATTAAGCAAGATGACAATGATGTAGAGGGATAAACTCAAGCAATATGATATAAACCCCATCTTTTTATCCTCGATGGCAACAATACAATACGTGCCTTGCTGCCCCTACTGTCACTGGGAAAAGACACCGCAAGATTGAACCCAAAGCTACACACTTCTCCCATTGCAAGAAAGATCAATCTAGTAGGCCAAACTAAACCGATAATTCGAAGAGACTTGCGAAGATATCAAATCATGCATATAAAGATACCCCCCCTCGGGCACGCCCTCCTGCCTCGTGGCTGCCTCACGGAGTTCCAGACTTCAACTCCAAGTCTTCTGTATTGCTTTTGATCCAAGAAAGATCATCGCGAAAGTTTCATTCCGTTTGGATTCCGTTTGGTATTCCTTTTCTGCAAAACACTGAAATAGGCAAAAAACAGAAACTGGCACTGGGCCTTCGGTTAATAGGTTAGTCCCAAAAATAATATAAAAGAGCATATTAAAGCCCATTAAAGACCCAAAACAGATAATATAATAGCATGGAACAATAAAAAATTATAGATACGTTGGAGACGTATCAGCTGACGGCAAAGAACCTTTGCCGTCAGCTAGCGGGCGACAAAGAGGCAGGGTGGGCCGCTAGCGAGGGGCAACTAACGACCACTTTCTTTGCCGTCCACTACCTCATGGCTAAGAAACTTTGCCGTCCGCTTGTAGACGGCAAAGAAAGTGGCCAAACTAACATCCGTTAGCTAGGCTCTTTGCCGTCTGCTTGTAGATGGCAAAGAGTCGTGCCCTATCTTACAAAAGACCCTCGCCCTACCCTTCTCTCTCCCTCCCCTCATCCCAACCCCGCGCCGCCGCCCCGCCCCGACTCGCTACACAGCCCCGGGCCGCCTCGCCCCGCCGCGCCGGGCCGGGCTGGCCGCCCCGGCCCGCCTCGCCGCCACGGCCGCCCCGTCCCATCCGCGCCGCGCCATCCCGTCCGCGCCGCCCCGTCCGCGTTGGCCCGGGCCTCCTCACCGCCCCGGCCGCCCCGCCCTGCCAGGTCGCGCCGCTGCCGGCCCGCCCCGCCCCGGTCGCCCCACCATCCCGCCCCGGCCGCCTCGCCGGCCCGCCCCGCCTCGCCGATTCGGCCGCTCCGCCCCGCCGCCCCGCCGCCCCGCCTCGCTGCCCGGCCGCTCCAAGGTGAGACCTTTTCTTCTTTTTTTCTATTTTTTAGATTTAGTTTAATTAGGATTAGTATAATTTAGTTTAGGTTTTGTTTTGTTTAGTTAGTTTACTTTAGGTTTAGTTTAATTTATTTTAGGTTAAGTTTCTGGTTTTGTTTAGGTTTAGTTTAGTTAGTTTAGTTTAGGTTTAGTTTAGTTTAGTTTAGGTTAAGTTTCTGGTTTATTTTGAACATGTGAAATTTGTTGTTATTTTTTTAGTTCAAGCATTTATTCCCACATCGACGCCGATGATGCCTATCCCACATCCTCATCGTCGACTCGGCGGAGGAGGCCTGCTTGATCAGAGGGGCCATGTCCGAGACTGGGCTCGCCGGGTTGGTACTGGGAGGTTCTACCTTCCGGGGGGCGCAACTTGGTGAGGAGCCAGCCCGTCGTTGACCCGAACCTTGTTTGTTTGCGGTCGCGTGGGCCAGTGATGGTGCCGAGGCTTTTGGACACCGCAGAGGTGGTACGTCACCGTGTCAGCGAGGAGGACAAGCATGTCCGCTGCTACATGGTTGCGTTGGAGGGCAGGTTCGACAATACCTGGCAGGTTCTTCAGGGATCTAACTGGAGCTATGATCCTGTGATGGTTCCTTCTCTTTGGGTGTCCACCGCCCGCGCCGATACCCGTCGTTCGCTACCGTTCTAGCTGTATTAGTGATGCTATATGTATGATACTATTCGAGATGTATTAGTGATAATATTCGACGATGTACGGACGCAAGAGATGATGTAGTTTTGCTTATTGAATGCATGCTAATTTAGTTTACCCCGGGACGAGCGGGTTAGGGGGTTCATCGGTGTCGGTGGTACCCTAAAAGGCAAGTATCGTCAGTGCAAGATACATGTGGCCGTCGGTGTCGAATACTACATCCACGTCCCACAAGTGACACAGGAGTCCTGCGTCCCGCAACAACAGTTCTCGGCATCGATGGCGGTCGAACACCATCGCGAATTTGTCTGGCAGCCTCTGAGATGATGATTGAAAGCTAAGTGTTGAAATTTGAAACACCCAAACTGACTCAAGTCGGTTTGGTTGTTTGAAATTTCAATACATGGCTTTAATCCTCATCGCAGAGGCTGCCAGACAAATTTGCCAAGGTGTTCGACAGTCATCGGCCACCAGAAATATTGTCGCAGGACACCGGGCGCCAGCGTCACTTGTGGGACGTGGATCTAGTGTTCAATGCCGAGCGCCTCATGTATCTTGCATCAATGATACTTGCTATTTGGGGTTCTATCGACGCCGAGGAACCCCTAACCCGCTCGTCCTGTTGTAAATATTTAGTTAGGTTGACGGAAAAAACAATATTGCTATGAAACTCATCTTTCAATTTAAATGTGCAGTTTTTTCGTCGCTGCGACGGTCTAGTGTTCGACGAGCTCTGTCCCTGCGTTTGTGGGTTAGCACAAATGACATCTACCCCCCCTTGATTTTCCCTGTTCCGGTCTTCATGCCGATGAAACTTGCTAGCTATAGGTGTCTTCAATCATCAGTATGCGTGACCACTATGCGTCTCCCGTTCGAAAGGGTTACATCTATAAATATGCATGCATTTGCATATTTATAACCGTGATTCTTTCGAATTGTCCAACGTTATCGAGGGACAGCTCGAGTATGTGTAGATTGGGTTCGTTTTCCCATATGCTCTGCTCCGGATCCGATGCAGAATTTCGTCAGTGCCTCCCTGTTGTTCTCCGGGTACACATCCTCTCTGCTTATTGCCGAGGCGTGTATCAGGAGAACAGCGGGGAGGTGCTGCCAAAATTTTGCGTCGGATCCGGAGCAGAGCATGGGAAAACGAACCCAATAACACATACTCGGGTGGGATTATGACCTATCTTTACCTATTAGCATCTAGGTTGCATGGACGTAATAAAAGTGACAAACTCCATTAACTGATGAATATATACATGCTGATATATATATATATATATATATATATATATATATCCTATGTGTCCAGTAGCTAGGCAAGATGACTGATCGTGCGTGGATGTATACCGGTCACACTAGTCAGAAAGACATGACCAATGAATGGTTAACAAAAACCAAGGGGTTTCTGAGAGCCGCATTTGCAAATGGCCAAAGGACAACATGGTGCCCCTGTGCCGGGTGAACAATTGGTACAAGAGGACAGATGATGAAATGGGAAAACACCTACAGAAGTGGGGTTTTATGCCAGATTATACGGTGTGGACATTTCATGGCGAGTCTGCCCAACGTGCCAGACCTGAGGTGCTTCGTCGTCGCACTGACGAGCATGGTACCGGGATGCAAGACATGGTGCAAGACTTTGATCATGCTCGGGACTCGGACGATGAGATGGAGGAATTAGCAGAGGCCTTCAATGAAATGTTGGAGTCTTCAAAACGTCCTGTCCACGAGCACACCGAGCTTTGTCAGCTGGATGCGATCTCACAAATAATGGCTCTGAAGGCTCAATTCAACTTGGGCAGAGGCGACGCAATGATGACAGTATTTGGACGTTTTTTACCCAAAGGCCATGTACTACCTGCAAACCTGTACCAGTCAGAAAAAATCCTCCGTGCTCTTAAGATGCCCTATGAGAAGATACATGCCTGTGAGAAAGGATGTGCCTTATTTAGGCTTCAGTATGCGGACTTGAACTATTGTCCTATTTGCAAGTCATCCAGGTATGTTGTGGTAGACAACGGTATGGGTGAGAAGATGCAGACCAAAATCTCCGTTAATGTTCTTCGGTATATGCCAATCGTACCAAGACTTCAATGTCTTTTCAATGTCGAAGAGAAGGCAAGACAGATGACATGGCACAAAACGGGCAAAAGAACCCAACTAGATGCAGACGGGAAGCTGATGATGGTGCACACATCGGACGGTGAAGCATGGAAGAGCTTCGATTCATTACATGATGATAAAGCGGCAGATCTGAGGCATCCTCGAGTCGGCATCAGCACGGATGGGTTCAGTGTGTTTGGTCTGACGACAGCCCAATACAGTTGTTGGCCCGTATTTGTCTTTCCACTCAATCTCCCTCCCGGACAGATTATGCAAAGAAAGAACATTTTCCTAAAGTTGATAATTCCATGGCCCAACTATCCGGGGAAGATATGAATGTGTACATGCAGCCACTGAAGGACGAATTGCAAAAAGCCTGGGATAATGGGTTCAAGACATACGACGCCTTTAACAAACAGAACTTCATAAGGCATGTCTGGTACATGTACTCGACGCATGACTTGCCGGCGTATCCGCTATTCATTATCTAGTGCGTGCATGGACGGTTCCTGTGCCCCACATGCAAGGGAGGTCTTGAGTTTCATTGGCTTAAGGCTGGTCGCAAGTTTTCTTGCTTCGATATGCATAGACAGTTCCTGGATCCTCGCCATAAGTTCAGGAAAGACAAGAAGAACTTCATCAGAGGTAGAGTTGTCAAAAACTCTGCACCACCTGCGTTGACAGGCCAAGAGACCCTGGATCAGTTAAACGCTCTCGAGCCAGATCCAGAGCGTCCAGGGTATTTCAAGGGGTATAATTCGAAACACGCCTGGACTCACAAGACATGTTTGTGGGATCTGCCTTACTTCAAAGACCCCCTTTGCCCACACAACATCGACGTGATGCACACTGAGAAGAATATCGCCGAGGCACATTTTGGTACATTGTTCGGCATAGATGGGAAGTCAAAGGATAATATTAAGGCTAGGGTCGATCTGGAGGCGCTATGTGATAGGCCGTTACAAAACATGAAAGAACTGAAAGGAAAGCAGAACTGGATGAAGCCAAAGGCATGGTTCAATCTTGGAAGGCCAGCTATGAGGGAAATTATCTTGTGGGTGCAACAACAGTTGATGTTACCCGATGGGTATGCAGCGAATTTAAAGAGGGGAGCGAGTCTTGATAAATTGAAGATATTTGGTCTCAAGAGTCATGATTGGCACATATGGATTGAGCGGGTAATGCCGGTGATGTTGCGTGGATTCATCCCTGAGGATGAATGGCTAGTACTGGCAGAGCTGAGCTATTTCTTCCGTGTTCTTTGTGCGAAAGAACTATCGCCTGACCTGGTAGAAGAAATGGAAGAGTTGGCACCGGAGTAGATCTGCAAGTTAGAGAAGATCTTTCCGTCGGGCTTCTTTAATCCAATGCAGCACTTGATTTTGCATCTCCCAACCGAGGCATGATTGGGGGTCCTGTGCAGAAACGTTGGTGCTACGCAACTGAGAGGATGCAGAAGACGCTTTGAGCAAAATGTAAAAATAAACGTAGAATTGAAGCATCGATGGCTGAGGCATTCATTACTGAGGGGGCGGCAAACTTCGTGACAGCATACTACGAACCAAAAATCGTCATTTGCATAATCCGAAGCCTCGGTACAATGCCGGCGACCCTAAAAAGGGTCGATCAAGCCTCAGCCTATTCAAAGGGGATCTCGCACCAGCCGGTGCTTCTAATTCCTTAACTTTGGATTTCAAAGAATGGCAGACCATTTCGTTGTATATCTTCAACAACCTAACAGAAGGGCGGCCGTACATCGAGTAAGTTCTCGGTACATTGTTTCGCAACTTCTAATTCCTTTGAAATACTCTTATTCCCGGATAAATTTGATACAGTCGATACGTCGCCAAATTCTCGTATGGAGCGGTGATCCAAAAGGATTCCGTCGAAGAGTATGAGCTTCTGGCAAAGCATGGAGGCGGCTATCCCGGTTTCATCTCTTGGTTCAAACAAACGGTAATTTCCATTAGACCATTTCATTTCTTCATCTAATTTGTGGCTAATGCAACAATCCCTTTCGTATTAAACTTCTAGGCTAATTCAGAGCTTATTGATGCCGAATTAAGACAAGTCGCTAATGGTTTTGACTATAAGGTCCGTTCATTTGACAAATACGACATCAACGGATATTGCTTTCGTGCCTATGGCAAAGAGCTATCTATGGCTGGCCGAAAGTCTACTAATTGTTGTGTCTCTACTATCGGCGAAGGAGATACCGAGTATTATGGAAGAGTTGAAGCAATTTATGAACTTCAATTCTATGGTGCAAACCCACCAAACGTCGTAGTCTTCAAATGTTATTGGTTCCAGCCGAAGGAGACTAGAACGACTCATGAACATATAGGGCTAGTGGAAATCAATCAAAGCACCCATTTGGATGTTCCCGATGTCTATATTATGGCTCAACAGGCAACCCAAGTTTTCTATCTACCGTGGGCCTATCAAAGTGATCCTAATCTCAAAGGTTGGGATGTCGTTTATGAAGTGCCGCCGCGTGTTAGATCCCTCCCCCCAATGAAGATGATTATGAACTTCACATTAACCTAGACACATATGAAGGATAATTCTTCCAAGAAACACGTCTTTCCGAAAAACGTTTCAAGAACCGCTATACTTCACCCTTGAACATTGAAGTAGACAGCGATAGTGAACCCGACTTCACCCCTGAGCCGGAACAAGAAGAGCCTGAACTAGAAGAGGTTACTGCTGCGGATGACCTGTCAATACTTGACCGATTACTTAAAGGTGGCCTTCCACCTGATGATGCATTTATTAATGATGATTATAAGCACGTCTTTACCGATAGTGATGATGATGATGCATTTATTGATCCCGGAGCATTTCTTGAACCCGACGATCCAGATTATTATTAGGTATTAATTTTTTTATGTTGTACTTGATTTAGATAGTTACTTGTATGATTGTATGATTTATATAGTTACTCGTATAATTTTCTTACTTTGTATGATTGTTTCTTATACATAGTGCCATGGTCTTGATATCCGTCCCCGTCGGTCCTCGCCCGCTTTATGATTTAGATGTGGTAAATCCTCTTTTATAAATATTTGTTGCATTTCGCATTTATGACAGTTATGGCCATCAAGTTGACATAGAGATATTTTAATCTAGGAGGTATGTGAACCGGAATTTGCAACCGACCCTCTTGTCGATAAGTTAAATTTAGTTGAAAAAGAAACTGAGTATTTGAAAGAAAAAATTAAAAGAATTGAAGAAGAGAAGATGAAATTTGAGTTGTATGTTGCCGATGTGGTCGATGATCACAAGATGAAGATGAATGCAATGCGCTTGAAGATGGATGCAATGTGCTTGAAGATTAAGAAGATTAGTAAAATATGCCATTGATAATGAGGCTTGGTATCATTATGCCGTTGGATCAATTGTTACCTTAGTTGCGATCTTCATCGCATTTGTTGTGATGAGGGTAAGTTTTCTCTAGTGTACTTCGCTTACTTTCCTCCTAAATGGCATAACTACCTAAGTTAGACAAAAAATGAGCTATACTTAGCTTTCTTTCCTCACAAATGTCGTGATAATCTTTGTTACCTCCAAAATGATATAGACTTACATCACTTTCCTCGAAAATGACATAATAACCTTAGTAAGCTCCAAAATGACCTATTTACCTAGCTTCCCTCTAAAATAACCTACACTTAGCACTTTTACCTATCTTAGCAATAAAATGGCATTTTTACATACCTTAGTTAGAAGAAGAAGAAGGTAAAAAAGAGGGGAGGAGAAAAAGAAAGAGAAGAAAAAATCTTCTTCTTCTTCTTCTTCTTCTTCTTCCTTTTCTTCCTCTTCTTCTTCTTCTTCTTCTTGTTCTTCTACTTCTTCTTCTTCTTTTTCTAGCTAGTCTTTTTTTTCTAGCTAGTCTTCTTCTTCTTCTTTTTCTAGCTAGTCTTCTTCTTCTTCTTTTTCTAGCTAGTCTTCTTCTTCTTCTTCTTCTTCTTCTTCTTCTTCTTTTTCTAGCTAGTCTTCTTCTTCTTCTTCTTCTTCTTCAACCATTGTATGCTTGTTGTTGGATATGTTGGCTATGTATATGTGTTGGATGAAACCATTTGCTATGTATATGTGTTTGATGATCATATCCATATGGCAGGGATATGATTTGGTATGTATATGTGTTGGTATGCTTGTCGAAAGTATTATCATATGTGTATATATATGTGTGTGTGAAATTCTGTCAAATTGAATGAATTCAAGAAAAAACAGGGGCTATATAGACTCTTTGCCGTCTGTTGGCGGATCGCAAAGAGATTTGCCATCAGCAAGTGGATGGCAGACATGCCACATGTCAGCTACCTGTGCAACCTGGGGAGTAGGCTGGCTATTTGGATGCTTTGCCGTCCTCCAACGCACGACAAAGAACATTGAATATTTGCCGTCAGCCAGCTGAAGGCAAAGCTGCCAAATAGGCCAGCCCCCAGGTGCTGCCACGTGGCACCCTATGTCATCCACTGGCGGACGGCAAAGATTCAATGCTATTTGCCGTCCGCTGGCGGACGGCAAAGCACACCGTTAACACTTTAATGGACCTAAGCTGACACATGTGCCATCCAGGCTCTTTGCCGTCGGCTAGCGGACGACAAAGACCTTTGCATCTTTGCCGTCAGCCAGCAGACGGCAAAGAAGCCTTTGCCATAGCCTGTTCAGCCGGACGTGTTGCCGTCCACTGGCTGACGGCAAAGGTCTTTGCCGTCCGCCATGTGTGCCTTTGCCGTTAGCCATGGCTGACAGCAAAGTTACTGATTCCTGTAGTGCTACAAAACTCTACGCTTGGAGGCCATACACGAGTCTACAATAATAAAGTTCCGTAGTAGACATCAGGCTCTCTTCTGGCGCCGTTGCCAGGGAGGTGAGTGCTTGAAGGTATATCTTTAGATCTTGCAATCGAATCTTTTAGTTTCTTGTTTATCACTAGTTTGGTTATAAAAAGAAAACTACAAAAAAATGGAGATTGGGTTACCTCAGGTTGTTCTTTATCTTGATAATGTCTATTTTGAGAATAAGGATTCCGATAATTTTGCTCAATTGCTAGAAAAAGAATTCAACAAAAATATGGCATAAAAACGTTGGATGGGCATGATTGAAATATTGCTAGTATGAATTCTTTGAATATCCATGATGTTAAGTATGATTGCATTAGTCATGATAATGATGTCTCCTATAAGAATGTCAATTTTTGCGGAGTGAATTGGGAGTGCAAATGCACACCAAAAAGGGAAGATAGATTTTGTAAGAAGCATAAATATTTAGAAATGAAAGAGTTGCAAGAGAGGCTAGATGATTGTGCTCAAAGATTTAATTTTTCTCGCCATCCTTGTGAACTTTGCAATGAACATGGTCATTTAAATCTCCAATGCAAATTGTTTCATGATCAAATCGTGTCAAAAAATTGTGATCACTTGATTGCCCTTGAGCATCATAAAAAGCTTAGTCTTCTTTTGGGGTATGAAGAAATGAAATGTATAACTGAGGGTATTCCAAAATTTAATCTCAAGAGCTTTATTGATTTTGATCTAGAGGAAATTTATATGTTTTGTGCGGTAAATTGCATTGAGCATCCCTATATTGCCAATTATATAAAGACAAGAAAACAATTAGAATACGAAGAGAGTACTAATGAAAGGGAAAATATTTCCCAATACCCTCCTATTGTCTCTCATGATGAAATAGGTGATGAGGAGGAGCTCCCTATTCAACCAATCTCATCAATAAGAAGCTTGAAAATATTAATTAAACCCACACATGATGTGATGAAGAAGAAGAAAAGAAGAAAGAATAGAGGTAAAAAGGCATCTCTCCCAAATGACGTTGCTCCTATTATTGTTGACCCTCATGAAAATGAATCAAAAATAATTATGGAACATAATGCACTTGATGATGATATTGCTTCTATGTCTTATGGCACAATGTCCGAGAGCACTATTGATGAAGATTTTGTTATGCCTATTACTTAATCTGATGATTATGATTGGGAAGATAATGATACTTTGTCGCGGGAAACCACGACCACCTATGGGACCAGAGGGCCCCTTGCTGGTTCGGCAGGGGGACGTCGCGTTGCACAAAGAGTAGACGAGCGTGGTGCAGCGCGACAGGGATCTCGTAGGCAATTTTACCCAGGTTCGGGCGGCCATGAGGCGTAAAACCCTACACCTGCTTTGGTGGATTAATGGTGGTGAGGCGGAGTACACTGCCCGGCAGGGGTTGCCTCAGGGCGACCGTGGCTACGCGCGTATGGGTGTGTGTGTTATCCAACCTTCTAAACCTTTCTACGATTGCCATGGGCCTCCTTTTATAGATTAAGGGGTCACAATAATGGCAAAGTAGTCATTATGCACTGATAAGATAGCAGACAGTGCTATCATACCTAACTCTGCAGGCTGACAGGGTGCATTAAATGCACCGCTTAACGTCACATCATTGGTTGCCCGGCAAGCCTTGCCGGGCTGTCTCGCTAGCTTCACACCTGCTCATTTGACACGTCGCAGGACATCTGTCATCTGTAGGCATTTCCTGTAGAAAGAGGCCGCCATGTGGCGAACGGCTGCCACTTAGCCACTTTGCGGGTTGACGCCGCACTGATGGATGACGTGGGTCATGGCGGATTGGTCGGGTGAGGTGGCTTTGCTCTCATGAGTCCCGGCAGGCCCTGCCGGGACGTCTTGGACGTCTTCTTCGGGGGGTGACCCCGTCCCTGTCGAGCTCGCCTGCCCGGCAAGGGAGGCTTTTCTCCTGGTGGCATCTTGTTTCTCTCGCTTGACTTTGGTCCTCTTGGTCTGCCTGTTGGTCCTTCGAAGCTCTTGGTCTCTTGAACTCTGACTTGGGTTGGTGCCTCAATCCTGTTCCCGTGCCTATGCACAGTTTAGGCAATATACCCAGGGTTTGTTGCACCGACAGAAGCCCCGGGGCCTGCCTCGAACGCGCTGCCGGGCATCGTCGGGGTAGGGCCTAATAAGTGCACAGGCGGGGGTGCTAAAGAGGCTGGCCTCTTGAGGTCTTCTTTGCTTCTTCATTAACCTTAAGCTTAGGTTAGTTTCCGATTCTCCCGCACATCGCATGTAACTTTGCGGGAAAACTTCGGTCGTGGCCCGCGGATTGCCCACGTCCCACGATCATGGGGTGGAAACTACTATTCCACTTGCCTCTTGTTTTGCACGCTCCTGCCACATATTCTGCATGCATTGGTCGTGGTAGGTGGTGGATGCGGAGGGCGCGGGGAGGAGTGCCATGGCCGAAACCCGGGCGCTGATGGTTGGAGCAGAGGGCCAGCCTTGATTCTTAGAGCAATAGAAGGTGTAGAGAGGCCGTATTGGAGGAGCGGGCGGCCATTTCCCATTTGAGAAGCCCTGCCTCATCCTCCTATAAAAAGGGGGCTGGGGCGGTGCTTTTCTGCACATCCTTCCTCGTCTCCCCTTCGTCAACTCTCCCCTTCTAGTCATGGTGAGAGGGCGAGGGCGCGGCGGTGTCCCAGCAGCGGCGACGAGAGCTTCTTCTCGACAGCGCATCCCTCCTCCTCTAGATCCTGCGGTGGCGGAGCCCACCAAAATGGGAGGGAGGGGGCGAGGTCGAGGTCGCCGTGGCGCCCGGGGAAGAGGAGGGCGGGCTGGCGCCTTGGCTGTGCCCCCACTGGCGGCTCCTCCCCCAATGGAAGGCCATGTCGGGGACCAACCTCAAGAATTCATCATCATGATGTACAAACCCCTGCGTGGTCATCTTCAACTTCCAACTCCCTTTGTGTGGAGATGGAGCTCGAAAAACCACGCACTCTGAGATTACACATGAGGGGCTGTGGGAATGGTAGCATGTGGGTTGATGTCGACTTCCCTACCCCTCGCGTGATGTACCTCTGCCGCAGTTGGAAGACCTTCGCTCGCGCCCAGGGCTTCTCGGAGGGGCACGTTCTCTAGTTCAAATTAATGGAGAGCGGCTTGCTCTCCATCAAGATCTTCGGGCGCTCAGGAGGTTGCTTAGGGTGCTGCGCGGAGAGCTCGACCGACGACGAAAGCTCCTCCTTGAGCGAAATTGACGAGGAGGATAGTGACGACGATGATGACGGCAGCGGGCGGGAGGGTGACGACTCTGACTCCGGCTGAGCGTCGCCCGCACCATCTTCATCAGGCGGCAGCACCATCAGATGCATCCGCATCTCCTTCCCGGCAATTGATGCAGATGTGGGGATGGTGCTCCCTGGCTCCTCCAGCAGTCCCCCGGCTGGACCCCGGCATGTCTCCTCTCGTGCTGCGGCTTCATTAGCCCTGCCGTGTTCTGCTGGCCCTGGTGGCGGTGGTCGACGGGTCGCTTCCGCCGTGCTCTCCATCGACGCGTTCCCCGGTGCTCTCCCGCTCCCACCGGGCTACCTCCCCTGGAGCCCAGGGGCGGGCTAGGCTTTTGCCCAGGTGCTCCTTTTGCCCTCCTCGCCTTCGACGACCATGCCTAGGAGGAGAGGGACAAGAATGGGCATTACAGGGCACTTATCTTTTTTCAATCTTAAACTTGTAGGCACTTGCCAAATTTTAATTCAAATAATGTCATCTCTCTAGTCCATGTTTGTGTTCTGTAATGCTTGTACTTGTATTATCAGCATATTAATGAAAAAGATGAACCTTGCCAGGAACTCGTGCATGTATACGTCCATGCAGAGGTGGGATGCCTCCTTAGTGTAAATAAACGAGTTTTCCCCGGCAGGCTACCCTGCCGGCACCCTTTTATTTGCCGAAGAACTATGTCTATTGGGCAAAATATAAAGGGGCCAGCCCCCGCCAACTTCCTTTTACCAAAGGCCACTGCGACCATCCTGCCTGAAGCAACGTTCAAGTCAAGGATGGGAGCAGCTAAATCTCAAAAGAGTGGCGAGGTTTTCTTATGCACAAGTTATAGCTTACAGAACACTAATGGACAAGAGGTAGAACTCATCTGTTTGGCTTGCCGGAGATCGCAATGTTGGTCCATCTTCCCAACTCCTTGTAGAGGCCAAGTTCACGGTAGGAACCTGCAGCTTCATGCAGTTGGGAATGATGCAAGATGCGATCCTATCTATATGCATATGCAAATGCTCATGAAATGCTTATGCAGTGCTCATGCATGCATGCAACTTGGTCGGCCCCCCCCAACGCTTCATTTATTTTTCTCTTGCACAGGGTCATCGCCCTGGCTTTGTACAAGGGGTTACATGCAGCTGAGGCAAGGCCTGTACAAAAGGGTGGCTGCCGGGCAGGGCCCGACAGCCGCGCCTTACAAGTAGAACTTGCGGAGATGCTCAATATTCCATTAGTTTTGCAATTAAATGCCATCTCCGGCCTCCAGACGGACTGCGCCAGGTCTGGTGACTCGTACTACCCGGTAAGGGCCTTCCTGCTTCGGCATCAACTTGTTTGTACCCTTGGCAGACTGAACGCGCCTAAGGACAAGGTCACCTTCCTCAAAACATCGAGCATGAACCCTGCGGCTATGTTAGCGTGCAGCACGCGTAGCAGCCCAGAGATGGTTCTCCTTGAGTAGCACAACATCGTCACGCTGGTGCTGATCTTGCGCTACCTCATCATAGGCAAGCACTCGAGGCAACCCGTAAATGAGTTCCGTGGGGATAACTGCTTCTGCCCCGTAGACCAGGGAGAAGGGAGTCTGCCCGGTAGCTCGGTTTGGTGTCGTTCTGAGGGACAAGAGAACTACTAGCAGCTCATCGATCCACCGTCTGTCATGCTTCTGCAGCGTATCAAAGGTTCTTGTCTTGAGTCCCCGCAGCACTTCAGCGTTCGCCCTCTCAGCTTGTCCATTGCTTCTGGGATGTGCTACAGAGGCGAATGAGATCTTGCATCCGAGGGCATGAACATATTGCATGAAGGCGCGGCTCGTGAACTGGGTGGCGTTGTCGGTAATGATCCTTGCCAGGACTCCAAAACGGCACACCAATTCTTTCAAGAACTTGATAGCTGACTGAGCAGTCACCTTTCTCATGGCAGTCACTTCCGGCCACTTTGTAAACTTGTCGATAGCAACGAACAAGAATTCAAAGCCCGCGATTGCTCGGGGGAAGGGGCCGAGGATATCGAGCCCTCAGACCAAAAATGGCCATGATAAAGGGATTGTCTGAAGAGCTTGTGCAGGCAAGTGGGTTTTATTGGAATGGAACAGGTAGGCTTCACACTTGGTGACTAGCTCGACCGCATCTTGGAGGGCTGTGGGCCGATAGAATCCTTGCTGGAATGCTTTCCCAACTAATGCCCTTGATCGAATCTGGGAGCCGCACATGCCTTTGTGTATCTCAGCCAGCAGTTCCTTTCCTTCTTCCCGGCAGATGCACTTCAATTTCACACCGTTGGGCCTCCTTCTGTATAGAGTGTCATCGACAAAATGATACATACTGGCCCTCCGGGCTACTCTTTCAGCTTCATCTTGGTCACCGGGAAGCTCTCCGGTTTGGAGGAAGTGGACTATGTGCCTTGCCCAAGTTGGAGCATGGGCTCGGCAACGAGGACTAGCGGCCCCTCCTCTACTGCGGGTTCACATGCCTCGTTTGCGGGGTCCATAGGCCCGGCTGGAGGGTGCGGTCCGGCAGGTGGCGAGGAATTTTTCCGGCAGGGTCTCTGCCAGGAGCGGACGGCTCTACCGGGAGAGGCTTACTGGAGTCCAACTTTCTCCTTTTTCGGGCCATTGCTGTTGGGGATACGGAGGGCTGAGTGGGATGGAGAACAAAAGTCCCTGGTTCCACAGGAAGCTTCTGCGCAGCACACTTTGACAAATGATCAGCTATGCTCTTTTCTGCATGGGGTACGTGGTCTGTTTGCAATCCTTCAAAGCGTTCCTCCAATCTCCTGACTTCCTCGACGTATGCCTCCATCAATGGGCTTTGGTAATTCTTGTTTACTTGTCTTACCACAAGCTGCGAATCTTCCCGAATGACCAGCTTCTTAATTCCCAATTTTGCGGCAATCCTGAGCCCGGCAAGTAGCCCTTCATACTCTGCTGTATTGTTGGTTGCCTATTCCTGGGCAAAATGCATCTGGACGACGTACTTAAAGTGCTCCCCGGAGGGGGCGACAAGAAGCACGCCAGCCCATGCACCTTGCAGGGAAAAGGCACCATCGAAATATATAATCCATTCTTGGGGTGATTCCTTGCCGGGGATAACCATCTCTGACACTTCCTCATCAGGGGTTGGCGACCATTCTGCAATAAACTCTGCCAATGCCCTGCTCTGGATAGTCGATGTGCTCTCAAACTTCAAACCAAAACTGGATAATTCCAAAGCCCACTCCACTATTCTGCCGATAGCCTCAGGGTTTCAGAGTATCCTTTGCAGCGGGAAGCGAGTGACAACCGTGATCTCATGGGCTTGGAAGTAGTGGTGCAGCTTCCTTGAGGCCATGATGAGACCAAAGATCAACTTTTGCATGCCAGAGTACCTCGATCTAGCCCCCTGTAGTAAGGAGCTGACGAAGTACACCGGGTGCTACACCACTTTCTTCCTTGTCGTGTCCTTGGGGTTGCTCTCGCTGCCGTGCTCATTACTGCCGTGATTCTTCTCTGGCTTTGCCGGTCCTTGCTCACTCTCTGCTTCGTCCACTTCCCGCTACGCCACCAAGGTTCTACTAACCACTTGGTTGGTTGCCACTAAGTATAGCAGCAACGGATCTTGTGGTTTGGGAGCAACCAGGGTAGGCATAGAGGACAAGTAGGTCTTCAACTCTTGCAAAGCTGCAACTGCTTTTGGAGTCCACTTCATGGGCCCTGCCTTCTTCAAAATTTTGAAGAACAGCAAGGCGCGCTCGGCAGACTTGGAGATGAATCTGCTTAGCGCGGCAACACATCCTCTCAGACGCCTCACATCCGTTACTGTCCTTGGCGCCTGAATCTGCTCGATAGCTTTAATCTTGTCAGGGTTGGCTTCGATCCCCCGATGGGACACAAAGAACCCAAGCAGCTTGCCGGAGGGAACGCCAAACACACACTCCTCTGGGTTGAGCTTCAAGTTGATCTTGCGCAGATTAGCAAATGTCTCCTCCAAATCCTGAATAAGGGTGGCTCTATCCTTGGTCTTAACCACAATATCATCCATATAAGCTTCTATGTTTCTGTGCAGTTGTGGCTTGAAACCAGTCTGGACTGCCCTTGCAAAAGTGTTCCCGACACTCTTTAATCCAAATGGCATACATACAAAATAGTACGTACCACATGGAGTGATGAACGGTGTCTTCTCTTCGTCTTCCTTGGACATGAAGATCTGGTGATACCCAGAGTATGCGTCCAGAAAGGAGAGCAAATCACAGCCTGAAGTGGAATCCACTATCTGATCGATACGCGGCAAGGGAAACGGGTCTTTCGGGCAAGCTTTGTTGAGATCCGTGAAATCTATGCAAAGCCTCCACTTCCCGTTAGCCTTCTGGACTACCACTGGATTTGCCAACCACGTGGAATGTAGCACTCCTCCGACCAAACCAGCTGCTTCAAGTTCTTGATCTCTTCTGCAATAAACTATTGGCTCTCTAAGGCCTGCTTCCAGACTTTCTACTTGACAGGTCGGGCATGTGGGCAGACAACAAGGTGGTGCTCGATACCCCCTGGGAACACTGAGGATATCAAATGGTTACCAGGCAAACACATCGATATTCGCCCGTAGGAAGGCAACGAGCGCACTTTCCTATTTGTCATCAAGGGTGGCGCTGATAGTGAAGGTACCATCAATGCTAGCCAGCCCTGTCGGGACCTTTTTCACTTGGGGTCCAGTGACCTTGGATCTCTTGCTGTTGGAGATCTCCTACAAGTCATCAACAGGCGCAGCGCACTGCGAAGAGGTACGCTTCCCGGATTCCTTGCCAGTGCCCTTGCTACCCTTCTTCTTTCCTCTGTCCTCCTTGGCGGGAACTTCTACTGCCGCTGCCTCTGCCCCGACTGCGTCCCGGTACATCTTGTCCACGCAAATGATTGCATCCTTCTCATCTAATGGGATGGCAATGACCCCCAAAGGCCCAGGCATCTTCAAGGTGTTATAGGCATAGTGGGATGCCGCCATGAATTTAGCCAGGGCCAGGAGGCCAAGGATCCCATTGTACGTCAGGGGAAGGTCAACCACATCAAACACTATCTTCTCGGTCCGGTAGTTCAACTCTCCCCGAAACGTTACCGGCAACGTGATCTTTCCCTTAGGATGGCTCCTGCCAGGATTAACTCCTTGAAACATGTCGGTAACCTCCAACTCTTCCTCTGTTATCTGAGGCTTGCTGATAACAGCCGGGGAGATCAGACTCAACCCGGCCCCGTGGTCCACCAACATCTTTTTGACCTTGAGGTTGCGAATTGTTGGAGAGACCAAAAACGGCAAACACCCTACCGCAGAGGTACGGTTAGGATGATCCTCTTCGTCAAAGATGATGGGCGTGCGCGACCATTTGAGCGGCTTCCAGGCCTCTGGCGCTGGTTCCACGACATTGACTTCTCGTGCCCACCGCTTGAGCTGGTGGTGAGAGGTGTGCAGAGATGCACCCCCGTCAATGCACAGGGCGCCAGTGGCCTTCTGAAACTCCTTCTCACCGGTTTCCTCTTCATCCCCTCCATCGCTCTCACCATCATAGGTTTCCTTCTTTCGACCTCTGGCGGGTTTTCCTTGGTTCCTGAAGGGTTTTCCGAGGTGATTTGCTTCACCACCTCAGCCCTTGCCGCTAGCGACATTCTGACCTTTTTCCTTGTCGCGCTTCTCATACTCTGCTCTCTATCTCTTAACAAGTTGCTCAACCTGACAACACTCTTGAAGGTCGCGGCCTTTGGTCTGATGAATCTTGCAATACGGCCCATCACCTTTCCCAGCTTTCTCGGCAGCCGCGGCTTCCCGGTAGTCAGCGCACACAGCAGCTTCCTTGCCGGGGATCTCAGCTTTGGCCTTCTTGCTGGTACTAGGCATACCCAATCCTTCGACAGTCATCACTAGCTTATCTTTCCGCTTCTTGCTGCGCTTCTTGCTCTTCTTCTGACTGTTTGATTCATCATCATCCTCTGAATCTACGTTGGTGCAATCATCCTCTCCAGGCAACTTACCCCTCCTCCATCCGAGCACACTTATCTACCAAGGTGTAAAGCTCCTTCACACTCTTGGGAAACCGCACGTTCATCTTGGAACAGATCGGGCAGTTGCGCACATTGGACTGGAAGGCAGCTATCACAGCTGCTGGAAGGATATTTGGGATGTTTCTATGAACTTTGCCGAATCTCTGTAAATACTTACGGAGGGTTTCTCCTTCCTTCTGTTGGAGAAGCTGCAAGTTGCTGGGCCTGTCGGGCTCTTGATGGCCGCTAGTGAAGGCGCCAATGAACTGATGGCACATGTCAGCCCACGACGAAATGGAGTTCTCCGGCAGGTGCATCAGCGAAGACCTCACATTGGACTTGAGAGCCGAAGGGAAGTAGTTGGCGAACACCTTCACATCTCTTCCCCCGGCAGCCTGAACAATAACGGTGTAGATGCTCAGAAACTCTGCCGGGTTTAGCCTCCCATCGTACTTCTCGGGTATCTTTGGCTTGAACGTGCGAACGGACAGCCAATGGACTTGCCACAGCTCACGAGTAAAGGCAGGGCACCCAACCTCGAAAGGTAGGGACCCGCCGATACCGAGCGCGGGTTCGTCGACGTCAGGGCCGTCGCACCCATCGGTCCGGCCGTGGTCGTCGCGTTGTTGCTCAACAACGACGTGCGCGTCTCCCCTCCGCCTATCCTCCAGGGCTCACCGTCGGCCTGGACGTGCTCGAGGGTCAGAAGAGGCCATCGAGACGTCGTCAGGTTCTTGATTTTGTTATGCTCGTGCTGGCTGTCATGGCGGGGACTGCATCGTGGGGGTGGCCCCTTCCGTACGGCTAGCAGCACGAGCCATCATCGTCGCTTGGGGAGGCTGTGGCAGGCTAGCTCGCTGTGAGCCCCCGGCCTCGGTGAAACCGAGAAGACTTTGGATGGTGGCATACCATTCGTCCATCTACTCGGCCGCTGGCGGAAACCTCAGCAGCAGCTAAGCCCGCGCCATGGCCTCCGTAGCTGTACTTGGAATGGGTGATGATGAAGTAGATTGCACCGTTGCTCGGCTCCTGATGGTGCCAGTGGCGGCAGCACCGTGCCCCCACTGTTGCGAGGCGGCCACCTGGATGGCATGGTGGTGTGGCGAAGGTGCTCGAGGGCCAGCGGCTCCGTCGGGCGTAGCGACTTGGTCGACCCGTCCTGGGGGAGGTGCACACGCTGCGGTCGCTCCCGTGGTGGGGGCGTCCGGAGGACAGCGATTCGCCCCGGTCCGAGCACCATTGCTGCGGGTGTGCTGAAAGTGCAACTAATCCCTGGGTGGATTTGGTAATTCCTAACAACATATAGCTCATTGAACTAATACTCTTTCAAGATGATTATTTCAGAAAGTTCAATGATTGGCATGGCATGGACTAGAGATGTGGACCCCGCAAAAATGCTAAGGACACATATTGGCTCAAGCTCAAGACTCTACATTTTCATTTTAGTGATCCAAGATCACATTGAGTCCATAGGAAAAGCCAATACTATTAAAAGGGGATGAGGTGTTGCTTAATGGTTTGCTTCCTCAAAATGCTTAGTGATATGCTCCAAAAGCTCTCAACCACTTTCTCATATCCACATATGTCCCAAACCAAAAGTCAAACTCGGCCCCACCGATTTGATCTATCCGGCGCCACCGAGTTCATTTGACATAGCCATAGCCAGAAATCCTAATCAGTTCGGTCTCACCGATAGGGATCTCGGTCTCACCGAGATGGGATTGCAAACTCTCTGTTTCCCTTCGTAACGTTTCAGTCTAACCGAGATGAGCGATCTGTCCCACCGAGTTCGCAATGTAAACTCTCTGTTTCCTTTTCATAACGTTTCGGTCTCATCGAAATGAGCGATCGGTCCCACCGAGTTTCCCTGACCAACTCTCTGTTTGCCTATTATAGAAATCGGTCTCACCGAGTTCATGTTATTGGTCTCACCGAGATTACGTTATGCCCTAACCCTACTAAAATTGGTCCCACCGAGTTGACATGTCGGTCCCACCGAAAATCTAATGTTCACATTTTGAACTAAATTGGTCTGACCGAGTTTGAGTATTCGGTCTCACCGAGTTTGGTAAATTGTGTGTAACGATTAGATTTTGTGTGAAGGCTATATATACCCCTCCACCCTTCCTCCATTCGTGGAGAGAGCCATCAAAACGTGCCTACACTTCTAGCATTCATTTTCTGAGAGAGAACCACCTACTCATGTGTTGAGACCAAGATACTCCAATCCAACCACAAGAATCTTCATCTCTAGCCTTCCCCAAGTTGCTTTCCACTCAAATCATCTTTCCACCAAATCCAAATCTGTGAGAGAGAGTTGAGTGTTGGGGAGACTATCATTTCAAGCACAAGAGAAAGGAGTTCATCATCAACACACCATCTATTACCTTTTGGAGAGTGGTGTCTCCTAGATTGGTTAGGTGTCACTTGGGAGCCTCCGTCAAGATTGTGGAGTTGAACCAAGGAGTTTGTACGGGCAAGGAGATCGCCTACATCGTGAAGATATACCCTAGTGAGGCAAGTCCTTCGTGGGAGATGGCCATGGTGGGATAGACAAGGTTGTTTCTTTGTGGACCCTTCGTGGGTGGAGCCCTCCGTGGACTCGCGCAACCGTTACCCTTCGTGGGTTGAAGTCTCCATCAACGTGGATGTACGATAGCACCACCTATCGGAACCACGGGAAAAATCTTCGTGTCTATATTGCGTTTTGTCCCTCTAAACCCCTCCCCTTTACCTTCATATGCAATGATTTACATTCCGCTACTATACTCTTAGAATTGCATGTGTAGGTTGATTGCTTGACTTGTGCTAAGTTGCTAAAATCTGACAAGACTTCAAATTGGGAAAAGGCTAGATTTTTATTTGGTCAAGTAGTCTAATCACCCCCCTCTAGACATACTTTCAATCCTACAAGTGGTATAAGAGCTTTGGTCTCCATTTGACTTCATTTCCATAGCTTTGGTGATCATAGCCTTGGTTTCACAACCTAGGAGAGTATGGCGTCTAGAGAGGGAAATTACCACCGTAGAGGTCCTTACTTTGATGGTACTAATTTTGCTAGTTGGAAACATAAGATGAAAATGCATATTCTTGGACATAACCCCGCCATTTGGGCTATTGTGTGTATTGGCTTGCAAGGTGAATTCTTTGATGGGAGAGAATCGAATCGTGAAGCTACCGCGGAAGAATTGAAGATGCTACAATACAATGCTCAAGCTTGCAATATCCTCTGCAACAGATTGTGCACCGAAGAATTCAACAAAATCAGCCGTCTTGAGAATGCAAAGGAAATTTGGGATACTTTGATTGATATGCACGAAGGTACCAACTCCGTCAAGGAATCCAAATTGGATGTGCTTCAAAGTCAGCTTGATAAGTTCAAAAGGAAGGATGGTGAAGGTGTCGCTGAAATGTACTCTAGGCTTGCTCTCATCACAAATGAGATTGCCGGCTTAGGGAGTGAAGAGATGACCGATAGATTCATCATCAAGAAGATCCTAAGAGCCTTGGATGAAAAATATGATACCGTGTGCACATTGATCCAAATGATGGCAAATTACAAAGATCTCAAGCCAACAGAAGTCATTGGAAGAATTGTTGCTCATGAGATGTCACTCAAGGATAAAGAAGAGCTTCGCAACAAGTCAAGTGGTGCTTACAAAGCCTCATGTGACGCTCCTACATCATCAAGTGAGAAACAAGCCTTCAATGAAGAATTGAGCCTAATGGTGAAGAACTTCAACAAGTTCTACAAGAGTAGAAGCAAAGAAAGAATTTCCAAGTCAAGGTCCTACAATGACAAAAGATCTTCTAGCCGTGAGCGAAATTGCTACAATTGTGGAAGACCCAGACACTACTCCAATGAGTGTACGGCTCCCTACAAAAGAAGAGAAGACTCACCTAAAAGGAGAAGTAGAAGAGAAGAATCACCTCCTAGAGAGAGAAGGAGTAGCGATGATCGTTATGAACGAAGAACCTCTCACAGAAGCAAGGATTCGGAAAGGAAGGACAAGTCATCAAGGAGCTACACAAAACGAAGACATCAAGCTCACGTTGGTGAATGGGTATCCGGCTCTGACTCTGACCATCACTCCGAGAGAAGTTGTCACTCCGACTCCGAATATACTCAAGATGAAGGTGTTGCCGGTCTAGCACTTGTGTCAACCAACTCCTATGACATATTTGACTCATCAAATGAAGGAATTGGAAGATGCTTCATGGCTAAAGGCCCAAAGGTATCACACCCCGAGTATGTTGATTTCAATAGTGATGAAGATGATTTGCTAGGTGATGATGATTTACTTGTTGACAACTCTAGAGATGAAAACTATGATGAACTTGCTATTAATCATGCTAAACAAGATAAAACGAATGACAATGATAAGAAGGAGATTGAGCGTCTAACTAAAGAAAAAACACTCTTAAGTTAGCTCATGAAATCACCTTGGAAGATCATCGAGAGCTTTTAAAGAGTCATGAGAAGCTATGCTTTGGAAAGCTCAACCTTGAGCAAGAGCATGGGTTCTTAAAAGCAATCAATGATGATCTTCGTAAGAAAAGTACTTCTTACATTGCCAAGCGTTTACTCTTGTCTACTTACATGCCACAAGTTAAATCTAGCAACAAGAACAAGAAAGATTCTTCTTCTAGTATTAACAATAATCATGTCAAATCCAATGTTGTTGCTTCTAGTAGTTCTCTTGATTCCACTAATGATTCTCTTAGCCAAGTTACACTTGAGCAAGAAAATAGCTTATTGAAGGGAATTATAGAGAAAGGTGTTTACAAGAGCCTTGCCGGAAGTAAGCAATTTGAGGAAATTGTACGCAAGCAAGGAAGGCACCGAAAGAATCAAGGTGTTGGTTTTGAAAGAAAGTTCAGTGCCAATGGAGTTGAGTGGGAAGAAGATCAATACCCTAAGATGAAGTTTGTTCCTCAACAAGAGAAGTATGATCCTGCTTCCTTCAAGGGGGCACAAGCTCAAGATGATCTTCCACCACAAGACCACAAGCAAAAAGGCAAGGACAAGCTTCAAGAGGAGATTGATGCATTTGAAGAAGCTCCCAAGGCCTTGGTCAAGTGGGTTCCCAAGACTACATCAAGTTCTACTTCATCAAGTACGACTACAACTCCAAGGATTCCCATCAAGTTGATGCGGATCCCGAAGAAGAAGAACTAGAGAGTTCTTGAGGGTGACTCCGCCACCATACTTCACTCATATCATTTTGGCAAGAACAAGTGCAAACAACTTCCACATCTTGCACTAGTTCTAGGAGTCACAGACCCCCTTGTTGGTAAGACAAGGGCCAAGGTAACCTAATGCTTTCATGGACATCATCTTGTGTGAACTTCACTCTATGTCTATGGATATCCTTGTTTGTTCCTTGTGGGACTAACCCGTGTAGGTATTGAAAGTGCAACTCACTCCAATGGATTGATCCGAATGATCTACATCAACATTGAGCATCCACATCTTCAACATCTACATGAAGTCATCATCGACAAAACCGAAGGTTAGTTCATCCCTCTTAGGGGGGATATCACATCTAGGGGGAGCTTTACTCTAAGAATTGAGCCAAAGCAACTCTAATGGTGTGAACACAACAATGCTTTATGTAAAAGTGGTAACCCCACTTGTGCTTAAACGATGAGTATGACCTATGATCAAATGTTCTCATTTGACTCCTAAGTCAATATACTCATATATAGATGACCTAGTCATCGCCAATTGCTTGATAGATGCTAGAGTGTTTGTGCATGCTTTGCCACATATTTCATTTGCCATTTTATTGTGTGAGCATGTTGATTGCATATTTGACTCATTCGAGGACATCCATTTGTTGCTTTGATTGTTTGGCTCTTCTTCTTTTGCCAAATGGATGGACAAGAATGCCTAAGAACTTCCTCTAGCTATCTATGCTTTTCTCGTCTCAAACTCTATTCATGCTACATCACAAAGTTTGATCAAGTCAGTTTCGAACCCTCTGGGTGAGGAGCACTCGGAGTCACCGATTCGTCATAGACTCAAACTTCCAAAACCTCTCTGTGCATTTCGGTCTGATCGATTCATCCTCTTCGGTCAAACCGAGTTCACTGAGTTGATCTAGGTTTTCAATCTCGGTGCAACCTATTAGAACCATTCGGTCACACCGAGTTGTAGTAACCGCTTGTGATTCTGCATCTCGGTGCCACCGAGTTGTTCCACTCGGTCACACCGACAGGGTCAAGATATATATACCGATGGGTCAAATTTTGGAAATTTCTCTGAAACCTATTCGCCCGCATGTATCTTGCTCTACCGATTCAGGTCTCCAGATCATCCTCTCGTCGCAAGCGACCCCCTGCCGCTGGTCTCCGTCACCGTCAATGGGAATCTACACCGCCGTTGCCGCCATAGCGAGCTCATCACTGAGTTAGGGTATGAGTTCGAATCTTTGTGCAATCTTTTACCTCCAATTCTTAGCACAAAGACAATGCCATGTGTTCTTGCCATGTGTTCTTGCCACGTATGAGATCAATCTATCCACGTATGAGATCAATCTATCCAGCAATACATCGACAACAATGAAGACCACTTCCCAGGAGTGCATGAAAGTTTCAGACTATCTGGAGTAGACACTTTTATGGGTCAGAAACTGACCAACTGGAATGATCCGCTCATTATGCAATTCTATTCTACAACTCCCGATGGAAGGATTGTTTGGATGTCTGAAGGTACAAGGTACCAATCAACAGTTGCTGAGTGGGCCAAGCAGATCAATGCCCCTGCACATCTTGAGGATGACATAGATGTCTATGCCAAGAGGAAGAAAGATCACAACTCCATGGCCAACATGTATAAGGAGATTCCTGACAAAGCCTTGGAGAATCATAAGCTAGGCTTTGTATATTATCTGTTGTCTGGTATGACCACCATCAACACCATCTTGAGGCACACCTTGTTTCCCAAATTAGGATATCACAGGATGATCAGAGGCCATTCCATCAATTTGATGCAGCTGTTTGATGTGCCCCAGAAGTTCAAAGTTATGAGTCTGATTGTTGAGACAATCAAGAGGACAGCTGCAGATCCAAAACGATCTTGTGGGTATGCTCCACACATCCAAATGATCATCAACTCCAAGATGTGCACATGCACATACTTGTTGGATAAAGAACATCTTCCCTTGAGGCCTGACTTTGAGGACAATACAATTGTCAGGAATGATGAAGATCCTACATCAGCAGAGGCTCAAGAGAAGAGGGAGAAAGCAAAAGCTGAGAAGGTAGCCAAGATGCCAAGTGTTGAAGATGCTTCACAAGTGTTCCTCAAGTCAAAGCAAGATCAACTTGGATATCTTATTCAAGCCACTTTGAGGATTGAGAAAGGATTGGCCACCCTGACAAAGAATCAAGAGAGCCTGGAGAGGATCATTGAGACAAAATTCTATGATCTTGACTTGAAGGTGACAGAGATGTAGACAGCAGTTGAGCAGCTCCAGGAAGAAGCTGAGGAGAAGAAAGGGAAAGCTACCACAGATGCCTTTCAGAGAGTGCCTAGGGCACAGAGATCTACAGCAGTGTTTGTGACAGATACAAGAGCTACTACATCAGCACCTGCAGCCACAACATCAGTAGCCCCTCCAGTTGCCACTCCACGAGCTCCAACAACTTCTACAGATGCATTCGTCCTTGGAGTCCTCTCAAAAACACCTCCCGAAGATCAAGCCTAGAGAGACGCATAGCACTATGCATTTTCGAGCTTTTTGGTAACTTGTTGCCAAAGGGGGAGAAAGTGTATAGATCATAGGCTTCGAGAGAGAGAGCTTGCTTATTTTTGCTATATCTTTTGCTACCTGTTTGATACTTATTTGTGTGCTTGCTTCGATGATACTTTATGTGTGTGTGAGATACTTGTATGGTCATGTATTTGATCATATCATAATTTAATGCTTGTGCTTGAATGATGCTATTATTTATCTCTCATGTATGATCATTCACTTTGCCTTGGTGATGAGTGCATATATCATATTCTATCATTTTGGGTGCTCCACCAAGATGTATGTGACATCGAAGAGTAACCCATGATCCTAATCGATTGTGCATTTGCATTCAAAAGCAAATTTTAAATAATGCACAAATTTAGGGGGAGCTCTTTCTTATCACATAGTCCTCAAAGCGATGATATATTTCAATCTTATTATCATTTGTCGAAGCTTTGATCTATATGTTGTCTTCAATTACCAAAAAGGGGGAGATTGAAAGTGCGACTAATCTCTGGGTGGTTTTGGTAATTCCTAACAACATATAGCTCATTCAACTAATCCTCTTTCAAGATGATTATTTCAGAAAGTTCAGTGATTGGTATGGCATGGACTAGACATGTGGACCGCTCAAAATGCTAACGACAGATATTGGCTCAAGCTCAAGACACTACATTTTCATTTTAGTGATCCAAGATCACATTGAGTCCATAGGAAAAGCCAATACTATTAAAAGGGGATGAGGTGTTGCTTAATGGCTTGCTTGCTCAAAATTCTTAGTGATATGCTAAAAAAGCCCTCAACCACTTTCTCATATCCACATATGTCCCAAACCAAAAGTCAAACTCGGCCCCACCAATTTGATCTATCCGGCGCCACCGAGTTTATTTGACACAGCCATAGCCAGAAACCCTAATCAGTTCGGTCTCACCGATAGGGATCTCGGTCTCACCAAGATGGGATTGCCAACTCTCTGTTTCCCTTTGTTTCGGTCTAACCGAGATGAGCGATCGGTCCCACCGAGTTCGCAATGCAAACTCTCTGTTTCCTTTTCGTAACGTTTCGGTCTCACAGAAATGAGCGATCGGTCCCCCCGAGTTTGCCTGACCAACTCTCTGTTTGCCTATTACAGAAATCGGTCTCACCGAGTTCATGTTATCAGTCTCACCGAGATTACGTTATGCCCTAACCCTAATGAAACCGGTCCCACCGAATTGACATGTCGGTCCCACCGAAAATCCTAACGTTCACATTTCGAACTAAATCGGTGTGACCGATTTTGAGTATTCGGTCACACTGAGTTTGGTAAATTGTGTGTAACAGTTAGATTTTGTGTGGAGGCTATATATGCCCTTCCACCCTTCCTCCATTCGTGGAGAGAGCCATCAAAACGTGCCTACACTTCCATCATTCATTTTCTGAGAGAGAACCACCTACTCATGTGTTGAGACCTAGATATTCCAATCCAACCACAAGAATCTTGATCTCCAGCCTTCCCCAAGTTGCTTTACACTCAAATCATCTTTACACCAAATCCAAATCCGTGAGAGAGAGTTGAGTGTTGGGGTGACTATGGGACTAGAGGGCCCCTTGCTGGTTCGGGTGGGGGACATCACGTTCACAAAGAGCAGACGAGCGTGGGGCAGCGCGGAAGGGATCACACATGCAATTTTACTCAGGTTCAGGGCGCGGTGAGGCATAAAACCCTACTCCTGCTTTGGTGGATTGATGGTGGAAGAATGTTGGTGAGGCGTAGTACACTGCCCGGCAGGGGTTGCCTCAGGGCAACTGTGGCTACGCGTGTATGGGTGTGTGTGTTATCCAATCTTCTAACCCTTTCTACGGTTGCCATGGGCCTCCTTTTATAGATTAAGGGGTTACCACAATGTGAAAGTAGTCAGTGTGCACTGATAAGATAGCAAATAGTGCTATCATACCTAACTCTGCAGGCTGACAGGATGCATTAAATGCACCGCTTAACGTCACGTCATTGGTTGCCCGGCAAGCCTTACCAAGTTGTCTCGCCAGCTCCACGCCTGCTTGCTTGACATGTCGCAAGACGGGTGTCATCTGTAGGCATTTCCTATAGAAATAGGCCGCCATGTGGCGAACGGCTGCCACTTAGCCACTTTGCGGCTTGGCACCGCACTGATTGACGACGTGAGTCGTGGCGGAGTGGTTGGGTGAGGTGGCTTTGCTCTCGTGAGTCCCGGCAGGCCCTACCCGGACGTCTTGGACGTCTTCTTCCGGGGATGACCCCATCTCTGTCGAGCTCGCCTGCCCGTCAAGGGAGGTTTTTCTCCCGGTGGCATCTTGTTCTCTGGCTTGACTTTGGTCCTCTTGGTCTGCCTGTTGGTCGTTCGAAGCTCTTGGTCTCTTGAACTTTGACTTGGGTTGGTGCCTCAATCCTATTCCCGTGCCTATGCACAGTATGCGCAACAGACCCAGGGTATGTTGAACGGACATACTTCTTATAATCTTGGAAATGTTTTTGGCACCAACTTGGGAAATTATGATGATAGCAATTGTTATACCGTTGGTGCTATTCATACTATTAATGATGAGAGTGATTATGCTTATGATATGCCAAGCCACAAGCTTGGGGATGCTATGTTTGACGAGAATGACATGTTTGATAATTTATTTGCTGCAACTAATGTTTATCCCAAGCTTGGGGATGCTATGTTTAATGAAGATGATCTTTTTAGTCCCCCCTACTTTGAATGATCAAATTTGCTATGATGATTGCAGGCCTCGTATCTATTATGAGAACGATGTTGGTACTTATGATGATTATTGTGATGATACTTATTTTATAAAAGTAGTGATGGTTATTATAAAACTTGTCATAGTTATGATTACCCTTTTCCTGAGCATTACTCCCACCATTGATGTGGAAACAATTAATAGTATTCAAGTTTCATATGATACTCCCACCATTGTGAATGAGAAGAAATTTTCTTATGTGGAGAGTAATAAAATTTCTACGCTTGTGGATCATGAAAAGAATGTTTTATGTGATGGTTATATTGATGAATATATTCATGATGCTACTGAAAATTATTATGAGAGAGGAACTTATGATTCATGATGCTCTCTTTATGTTTCAATTCTTATCTTTTATGCGTGCATCATTGATATCATCATGCCTAGTTAAAAGGCATTAAAGGAAAGTGCTTGTTGGGAGACAACCCAACACTTTTACCTACTGTTTTTGTGTGTCCACATGATTAAGCTACTGTAGTAATCATGTTTTATAGCTTTTGTTTCAATAAAGTGCCAAGTAAAGCCTTTGGGATAGTGTGGATGATAGTTGACTTGATTCTGTCAAAAAACTGAAACTTTCGCACTCAGTCCAGGAATTTTTATAATTCACTGGAACGTGCTTTTGATATGAACTTTCTACAGGTGATAGATATACAAATTCCCTACGTTGTCCTAATTTTTCAGAATTTTTGGAGTAGCAGAAGTATGGTTGGAGTACAGATTACTACAGACTGTTCTGTTTTTGACAGATTCTGTTTTCAATGCATAGTTTGCTTGTTTTCTAGTTTCTATGGCTTATATTGCTCCATATAAATTGTAGAAATGATATGCTACAGTAGCCATTGTGTGGAAACAATTATGAGTCTTGTCTTTGACAATAACAAAGTGAAATGGTTTGCTCTTTATCATACTAACCTATCTCACGAAGTTCCGTTAAGTTTTGTGTGACTGAAGTTTTCAAGTTTTGGGTGAGATATCGATATGAGGAGAATAAGGAGTGACAAGACCTAAGCTTGTGGATGCCCAAGGCACCCCAAGATAATATTCAAGGAAGATCCAAGCAACTAAGGTTGGGGATGCCCCGGAAGGCGTCCCCTCTTTCGTCTCCAACATTATCGGTAACCTCATTTGGAGCTATATTTTTATTCGTCACATGATATGAGTTTTGCTTGGAGTGTCATTTTATTTCGTTTTGATTTGCTTGCTGTTATTTAGAATAATGTTTTTCATCTTTTATTTCAATGAAAGTGGCAAGGTTATCTTGCAAGTATATGAGGTGCTGTTTCAAAACAGAAAGTTTATCGATGTGGCAAAAATTCCCGAGAAAAGTCAGAGTGTGATAAAATGTTGAATTTTTTTGCACAACAAGCTCTGATAAATTTTCTACAGTATGGTAAATTTTCATAATTTTTGGAGTTAAAGAAGTATTGATACTCTTGCATTCTTTACAGACTGTACTGTTTTGGCAGATTGTTGTTATGTTTGCAGTATGCATATGTTTGCTTGTTTAATGATTCTATTTGAGGATAGGACTATTAAATATGCAGAGGCATTTAGTAAGCAATGTTGAACAATAATTTTAGTGATTTGCTATAGTAGAGAATGATAAGGTTTTTGCATTGGTTTATACTAACTTATCTCACGAATTCTTGTTGAGTTTTGTGTGGATGAAGCTTTTAAGATTTAGGGAAAACATGATATAAAAGGAATTAAGGAGACAAAAAAGCTCAAGCTTGGGGATGCCCAAGGCATCCCAAGATAATATTTCAAGAAGTCTCAAGCATCTAAGCTTGGGGGTGCCCCGGTAGGCATCCCACCTTTCTTCATCAACAATTATCGGTTAGTATCGGTGGATCCTAAGTTTTTGCTTCTTCACATGATGTGTGCTATTCTTGGAATGTCATTTTATTTTGTTTTGCTTGCTGTTTTAATAAAATACTTATATCTGAAAGTTTTAAATAAGAGAGAGTCCTCAATTAGCTACCCATTTACTTAACTACTCACATGATGTTCACTTATATCTTTTTGGAGTAGTTTGTCATTTACTCTCGTGCTTCACTTATATCCTATGAGTAAATTGTTGAATAAATTGAATATAATGAAGATGAAATTATATGTTCATATCATGACTAGTGGTAGCTTCACATTGGGTTTAGAAAGTGAAATCTTTTGAAGCTTGACAATCAAAATATTGGTCATACGAGCAGTTCATGAATGATTAGTAGAAGGAAGAGAACTTTCACATGCAAATACACTATCTTGGAAATCTTTTGTGATTGTGAGACCCCATCAAAATATTATATGCCAAAATTGTTGATGTTGGACAAGGAAGACAACGTAATGATTTATGTTTGTTCATATTCACACAGAAGTTATATTGTCATATATCCTTCAACATGTGGTGCTTGCCCCCCATCTTTGCTAGCCAAAAATTCTGCACCAAGTAGAGATACTACTTGTGCAACCAAAAACCCTGAAACCCAAATATTATTTTCAAGCGTCCACCATACCTACCTAAGGATTGAGTAAGATCCTTCAAGTAAGTTGTCATTGGTGCAACAAGGCAATAAAAATTGCGTCTAAAAGTGTTAGATCATTTAGTGTAAGAGAAAATTGAGCGTTGTACGAACTTGTGATGGGAAAGAATAAAAGCGAGAGACTGCATAATAAAGGTTGCTATCATAAGGGGCAATAAATGTGATGTTCTTTTGCACTAAGGGATTGAGCATACAAACAAAAAGCGAAAGTCAACCTCTGCTTCCCTCTGCGAAGGGCCTACCTTTTACTTTTATGTATTTACTTTCATGCAAGAGTCAAATTTTTTCTCTCTATTCCTTTTTATTTTTCTCTTTTGGCAAGCATCATGTGGTGAGGAAAGATCTAGGCACATATATCCAGTTGGATATGGGTAGCATGAGTTATTATTATTGACATCACCCTTGAGGTGAACACGTTGGGAGGCGAAATATAAGCCCCTATCTTTTTATGTGTCCGGTTGAAACGTTTTGCTCATGTGTATGCGGTGAGTGTTAGCAATCATAAAAGACTATATGATGGTTGAGTATGTGGAGCTCTTACTTAGAATCTATTGAATAAGTTGAACTGCAATTGTTTGGTGACTACGAATATAGGTTGCTGACTTTCAAGAGAATTCATTGATCAAACTTATGCACTTTGCGAGCATTCACGAGAATTCATTGATCAAGAGAATTCATTGACTACGAACATGTGAATTGGTTGCTACTTTGTCATGATGAGTTTTATGAGAAAGAGTTGCTGTTATGATGCTAGGGAAAGTGATTGAAATTATCATTGATCAAACTTATGCACTTTGCGAGCATTCACACTTCATGAACTATTTCTTTTATCATTTACCTACTCGAGGACGAGTAGGAATTAAGTTTGGGTATGCTGACACGTCTCCAACGTATCTATAATTTATGAAGTATTCATGTTGTTATATTATCATTCTTGGATGTTTTACACTCATTTTATAGCAACTTTATATCATTTTTTGGGACTAACCTGTTGACATAGTGCCCACTGCCAGTTGCAGTTTTTTGCTTGTTTTATACATCGCAGAAAATTAATACCAAATGGAGTCCAAATGCAACGAAACTTTTTGTGGATTTTTTATGGACCAGACGACATCCAATGGGCCAGAGCGGCACCTGGGGGGTGCCCCAAGGGGGGCACAACCCTCCAGGGCGCGCCTGGGCCCCCAGGGGTGTCCTGGTGGGTTGTGCCTGCCTCGGTGGCCTCCCGCACCGCCTGTTCGCCCTATAGATTCACAAATATTCAAAAAACCCTTGGGAGAACCCTAGATCATAAGTTCCACCGCCGCAAGCCTCTGGAGCCACAAAAAACCAATCTAGAGCCCATTCCGGTACCCTGTCGGAGGGGGCAATCATAACCGGTGGCCATCTTCATCGTCCCGGCGGCCACCATGATGAGGAGGGAGTAGTCCACCCTCGGGGCTGAGGGTTTGTACCAGTAGCTATGTGTTTAATATTTCTCTCTTATGTTCTTGAGATGTCATGATCTTGTTGTATCGCGGGCTTTTTTAATATAGTTGGATCATATGGTGTTTTCCCCTCTCTATCTTGTTGTGATGAATTGAGTTTTCCCTTTGAGATTTCATTCTATCGGATTGGATACTTTTATGGATTTGAGAGCACTTGATATGTGTCTTGCATATGGATACCCATGGTGTCAATGGGGTATTATATTGATTCACTTGATATATGTTTTGGCACTCAACTCATGGATTCCCGAGGTGACATTGGGGTAATCTATGCATAGGGGTTGATGCACGTTCTTGTCTTTGTTTCTTCGGTAGAAATCTTGTGGCACTCTTTGAGGTTATTTGTGTTGGATTGAGTATTATGAATCTGAAATTATTTGGTGTTATTTTAGTACGAACTCTTGGATAGATCGATCGGAAAGAATAGCTTCGAGGTGGTTTCGTACCCTAAAAACAATTTCTTCTTATGTTCTCCGCTAGATAGGAACTCTGGAGTGATTCTTCATTGCACTTTCAGGGATGGTTATATGATCCAGTTATATTAGCATTGTTGAGAGATAGTACTAGCGAAAGTACGAACCCTAGGCCTAATTTTCAAGCATTGCAATACCGTTTGTGCTCCATTTTATCAATTGCTACCTTGCTGTTTTATTGTTCTTATTACAAAAACCAATATCTACTATCCATATTACACTTGTATCACCATCTCTTCGCCGAACTAGTGCACCTATACAAATTACCAATGTTTTTGGTGTGTTGGGGACACAAAAGACTTGTTATAATTTGGTTGCAGGGTTGTTTGAGAGAGACTATCTTCATCCTACACCTCCCACGGATTGATAAACCTTAGGTCATCCACTTGAGGGAAAATTTCTACTGTCCTACAAAACTCTGCGCTTGGAGGCCCAACACGAGTCTACAAGAATAAAGTTGCGTAGTAGACATCAAGTAACACCTTAAGCAAGATGACATGATGTAGACAAAGCAAAATCGCGCATGAATAAACCCCATCTTTTTATCCTTAATTGCAACAATACACATACGTGTCATGTCCCTTTCTATCACTGGGATTGAGCACCACAAGATCGAACCCATCAGAAAGCAACTCTCCCATTGTAAGAAAAATCAATCTAGTTGGCCAAACCAAATCCATAGATCGGAGAGAAATACAAGGCTATAGTAATCATGCATAAATGAGTTCAGAGAAGATTCAAATAATATTCATGGTTATTCTGATCATAAACTCAGAATTCATCGGATCCCAACAAACACACTACGAAAATTGATTACATCGAATAGAACTCCAGGAACATCGAGGTGAACATTGTATTGAAGATCAAAGAGAGAGAGAAGTCCATCTAGATGCTAACTATGGACCCTTAGGTCTGTGGTAAACTACTCACACATCATCAGAAGGGCAACAAGGTTGATGTAGTGCCCCTCCGTGATTGATTCCCCCTCCAGCAGAGCGCCGAAAAAGGCCTCCAGACGGGATATCATGAGAACAGGAACTTCCGGCGGCGAAAAAAGTATTTTGGCTGCCTCCCTGTTGGTTTCCTGATTTTAGTGAATTTATAGAGGCGGAATTAGGCCAAATGGAGCAAAGGTGGGCCCACGAGGCACCAGGGCGCGCCTACCCCCCTCACAAAAAAAGACACATCCATGACATTTTGGGCCGAACCAATATTTTTTCTGTCATGCTTATGACACTTCTATGACGATAATTGTGATGAAACCCGGTATCATCATAAATGTGGTGGGATCCTACTTCTATGACAAAACATCATGACATAAAATGGGCTTTTCATCCTTGGCAGGCCGGAGACACAGCTGCATGACATTCTTTGGGTCGTCCATGACGAAAAAATCATGGTTGAAGCGAGGGCAAGGAAAATATCGGGGAGTTCCCGTTTACGGTTGGTGGTCGGGGCCGAGCGATGCATCGAGGGATTGCATGTTTCTCTTGTACACATACACGCGTGGGTGCGAGGCGTTGGGCTCTAACTGAACCTGAGCGAGACGTTCGCTTACTGAACCCAAGCAATTGCACTGGCTACGCGTTACTGAACCCGAGTGATCGATCGATCCCTGGCTGTTAACTGAACCCGGTCGAGGGATTCCTTCGCTACTGCTGCTAACTGAAGCCAATCAAACCTGCTGCCTCTTGATGAACAGTGGGCGTTGTTGGGGGTTGGATGAACAGTTCCTAGTGGGGGTTGGATGAACAGGACCCCGTGGTTGTAGAGGCCGTTGCCGCTAGATGAACATGACCCTGATCGAGAGGAGGCCGCCACACACCTGAGCCGGTTGGGGCTGGATGAACAGGACCCCGTGGAGGGCTGATTGAATAGGACCCCGTGTGGAGGGCTGGTTGAAAACTAGCCGGTGGAGGCTGGATGAACAGGACCCCGTGGTGAATAGTAGCTGGTGGAGGCTGGAGGAAGTCGACAGTGGATGAACAGTAACAGGTGGAGGCTAGAGGAAGTCGACGGCGGATGAACAGTAGCCCGTGGAGGTTGGAGCGAGGCAATCGATGGTGGATGAACAGTAGCCCATGGAGTCCCGTTTTGTGATATGCCACACCCCTCCCGATGAACAGGACCCTGTTTCGACCATAGGCGCTCCAACACAAGTCTGTTTCCTCCGTTTTGCGGTACGCCACACTCCTCCCGATCAATAGCACCCCATTTCGATCGTAGGAGCTCGAACACAAGTCCGTTTCCGCCGTTTTGTGGTACGCCAGACCCTTCCCGATGAACAGGACCCCATTTCCACCGTACGCGGTCGAACAAAAGGCCGTTTTCCTCCGTTTTGCGATACACCAGACCTCGTTCCGGCTGTTCCGTCCAAGACAGTTGGCTCCCATTGAACACGACCCATTCCGACCCAGTTTGTTGCCTCCCCATGAACAAGATGCGTTCCGACCTAGTCACTTGGCTCCTGGTGAACACAACGATGTTTCCTCCGTTCCGACCCAACCGGTTAGCTGCCGATGAACAGGACAACATAGCTGTCGTCCGTTGCCTCTCCATGTACATGAGCCCTGGCCATCCATATGCGTGAGTACGTGTTTCGAGACCCCGCTCGTACGTACGTACATGGCTGTATTTTTTTGCGTGTCGTTGTATGTATGTGTACACGGTTTAAACGGGACAACCTGAACTGCTATGTGGGGGGCTCTACTATGACATGTGCCGTTACTTACTCGGCCACGGTTCATCGTTGTAGAGCAACCGACCGACCATTATGTACATACACATTCGCGACAAGACAGACAACACTAGGTACGCTTCGACCGGGTGGGTCCTAGCTGTCAGGGAGGATAAGGACACACTTCCTTGCGTGCGAAGATATAGCTGCTGGGTTCAAGCTGTCAGGGGGAGGAATCATTTTTTTGCCCGTAATAAGGACGCACTTCCTTGTGTGCAAAGATGTAGCTGGTGGGTCCCAGATGTCAGGGGGAGAAAACATTACTTTTCAGGGTAAAAAGGATGGAGTTGCATGCATGCATCCATGGGCATGGTGCGTCCCCACTGTCAGCCTCTCACGTACAAGCATCTTCCGATGACTCTCGTTTGTTGACCATGTTGACAACAACGTGCCGAGCGCACCAAGGCAAGTGGACGATGGCGAGGTCATAGACTGGAATGGCCCAGAGATGGGGAAGACACACAGTGGAGTCGCAGATGCAGAGGAGTGTGAAACTTGACAGGTTCGGGTGCACGGCAGCACTGCTGCCCATGGGAGATAGGAGCAAGAACAGAGGTTGAAGAAGAAGCACGGCTGTTGGATTAACATCCAACGGTCCAACTGCTAGAATCATTTGTTAATTAAGTTGACAAAGCCCTACGTACGCGTCATCTTAGTAGGCCCAGAAGTCAGCCACCAAATCTGTTGGGTCCCAGCTATCATCGGGAGGAATAGTTGTTTTCGCATAACAAGGAGGCACTTCCTTCCGTGCGAAGATACAGCCGGCGGGTCCCAACTGTCACGGGGACGAAACATTCCTTTCCAGCTTAATAAGGAGAAACTTTCCTTGCGTGCGACCATGGACCTCATGGGTCCCAGCTGTCAGGCTCTCCACGTATAGTCCTCTTCCGATGACTGTCGCTTGTTGACCCCGCCGCACCGAGCGCAGCAAGGCGGTGGACGACGGCGAGGCCTCGGACGGGAACGACCCAGAGATGGGAAGACGCGGCAATGGAGTCACAGATTGAGAGGAGTACAAGGGTTATAACGGGTTCTGGTACAACGTGGGGCTGCAGTCGGTGGAGAATAACAGGAGGTGTGGAGGGGTGGAGGGATAGTCTGGCTGATGGTGGGGTAGCGCTTCGCAGCGATGCGTGCTAAGCAGAGCCGCTAGCCGCCGGAGGTCGGAGTAGGCGGTCCTGGCAACACTGGAGGAAGAAGACGAGAGATTGAAGGTGCATGCCGGCTGTTGGATATAATCCAATGGTTGTGGATGTCACAATCATTTGTTGACTAAGTTGGAAACGCCTTGCGTAGGCTTCAACGTATTGGCCCACATGTTAGTCTGCAGAAATGTGGCATATATTTAACCCATGTTTTATAGAAATTACAGTCCATTTGCTGGGCTGGGTGAACAAATAATTTCGCATCAATGCGGCCCATTTAATATTTTCTAAGAAATCCCAGCCCATTTGGACTTTCTTGAAATACACGGATTAGTTGGGCTTGTTCTATATTTAATGTTAGGTTAGAAGCAGCAATTAATATCAAAAAATAAACCAGAGCGACACATTTTATTATATATAAAATTCACATATTAGCAAGTTATTTCTCAAAAGAAAAATGAGCGCATTATTATTACATTGGTCCTTAAAATCTCCGCAAGCTTTTGTATGCAATCACCAGGATTTTCCTTGCTTGTGAGTCAAAAACAACCAAGATTTTCCTTGCCAACTTCTGTTAAACATTTACTTTTATAAGTTAATAAGACGTGGGATGTTTTATAATATATATATATGTCTCTATTAAAAATACGATAATAGTAATAATATAAATATATATACTTTGGTTAGAAGGGAAAACATAAATTGGACACTACATTATTATTCTTATATATAGATAAATAGAACACAGATCTGCATTTTATTAAAAAAATACATTGGGCTACCTATGTTTAAGAAAAAGTAAAACCTATGCTGGGAGGCCCATAGGCCGGTACATACATGAGGGACCTCAAAACATAAGTTGAAACCACTGTCTCGGTATGTCGTGGGCTACGCATGTTAAAAACAAAACCTAGGCCTAGCTGATACTTGTTCGCCCTCTGAAAAAAATGATACCAGCTAGATCCTTGATACCCCTTTCCCGCAAAAAAGAAGATCCTCGATACCCCTGAAAAAAGCTCCCTAATTACAGTCATCGTCGGAAATTTATTTCGTTTATTGACTAGGTTGACAAACCCGTGGGCCCCAACGTTAGTATACAATTAGGAGGAAGGTATTTTTTTTTCCAATGAGGCACTTGCTTGCGTACGGCTTGGACCTGGTGGGTCCCCACTGTCAGCCTCCCAGCGTATAGTCCTCTCCGGATTCCTCTCATTTGTTGAGCAAGTTGACAACGGCATACGGCGGTGGCATGGCGAGCGCACACAGACGGGAAAGAACCGGAGCCGGGGAAGACGCCTTCATTCTTTCAAACATACCGCACTAGCCCGGTGGCTGCAGCCCTCTCAGCCAAAAGTTGTACTACCCGGGTTTGATTCCAACTAGTGCAGTTGAAAAATATCTAACACTTAACAGAATTTCGCCCCTAGTTTACCCAGTTTTTCGCACACTCAACATTGTCTTGCCATTTTGAAAATAACATATCTTTTAGATTTTTGATCATATGAAGATGTGCTATACATGAATGTTGATCAGCACGATGTTAACTTGTTGTTAGTTCCATTTTTTACCATGAATAAAATTTCCAACATTCTGTTATCCATGTTTGAAAAGTGTGTGTTGATTTAAATGCTCAGCCTCTGAAACATGCAGTTTCTTATCTGAAAATCACTTGGACAAGCAGCCATTGCCGGTGTTGGATTCGGTGTCGTGCTTCTTCAATCCCCCGGCAGCGCGAGGGGGAAACAAACTTCCGTCCTGTGCTGCCGGTTGGGGAATGGAGCGAATTGGATTAAAGAGGGGGCCGGTGACGCGACCGAAGAAGCACATCAGACGCAGATTTTTTTAAGTGGATGGCTCTCGATGGTGTTTTTTACTTGCCTCTACACCATACAACTTTTATTTTTAGCCTACAGAAAGCAACACTTTATTTTTCATCAAGGCCCGAAAACAACGCGGTACTATATTTGTTTTGAGGCTGAAAACATTACGGGAGGGGTTGAGCGGGGGAGGGGGAAGCAAGAGCGAAAATATAAAAAAGAGTTGATGCACCATTGCTACCCTAATAAGCAGGTGCAATTCTTCTTGGGAATAAGGTGTGCCATTGACACCCACACGTCACAATCCCACAGTAGACATTCGAACAAGTTCACACACAAGTACAACAGAAAAGGTAAACATTCGTATCAAACTCAGGTTCACAGGACACATTCATATTCATAGCCAACATTCACAATCAACAACTCAAAAGATTCAAATATACACAAGTCCAACATGTCTATGCATCCAAATGATTGATAGATCACAAGACAATATTCATAGATAATTCACAAAATGATTCAGATATACACATGTTCAACATGTTTATGCATCCAAATGATTGAGATCACATCCAATATCATCCATGGACAAACTTTAATTACATAGGGTACATACTGGTAAATGGTGTTCACTCGGTGGTACTTCTTGCTAAAATTAATGCTTGTACGAGTAAACTTTCGAGTGCATAAGAGGCAGCACAGGCAATCTGAACTTTGCTTGTAGGTTTATCCTCGAGATAGTGGCCTCGATGCCGAGGGAGGTTTGAACAACTTGGCCACTACTTTCATCCAACTAGTTTACTGGCTCATCTTGGTCCTGTAGCTCGCCAAAATTCTACATTGCAGACAAGAAAGGAGGCAGTTGATAAAATGAACCAGCCAAATTTTGTGTGCAGTTCAACTGAAATGGAGCATCCCTGGAGTGCAGACTGAGTAAGTGCCAGATGAATATACGCGTCAACCAACTTGTCTGGAATCTTTAGACTCCATGACATACGGTTCGCTACCATATGAGCTGATAACCAAAAGGCACAAGTTGGGACCAAAGACTGGACTGCATTTTTCTGGGCTATGCGCCAAGCAATATTGTTCGCGTTCACTCTGGCACTTCTTCTTGTCAACATCGATGCTTGTCTGAGTGAACTTTGGAGTACATAGCAGCAGCATAAGTATCTGTCCATCTGATCTTTTCGTAAAGTTCTACTGAAATCGCCCAATGTAATGATTTGCCTGCGAGTTCAGGCTCCAAGTTACTCCTTTATGAAATCGGCAAACAATAGCACAATACCAAATTACCAATACATATGACAAGCACAATAATCAGGATAAAGACCGGTACCAATCTGTGTGAGGTAGCATATCAATTACTGTTTCCTTTGACTGGAAGCCGAGATAAGCGACTAACAGGAAAGGAAGGATGCAGTCGAGGCAATGAAGCACCCAAAGTTTTTGTGTAGTTCCACTAATATCGAGCATCCCTGTTGGCACATATATTGAGAGAGTGAGATTAGTGTAATAGTGGTACTAGTTGATGAAACATACACTAACAAATAGAAGCACCCTCATTATATTAATGGGTAAAGTTAGCAACATAGTAGTCTTTCTTAAAGAGAGGTATTAGTTTATTTAATTAGTGACAATTAGCTCAACACTCAAAGCATTGCCATGTATCATAGGTTGAAAACTTTAACATGCAAAGATAAAGGAGTTTCTCATGACAATAGCAACACAGTAGCACGATACAAATAGAGATGAGAGCAATAATATGGATGAAGGCCTTAGGCCGGTACCAACCTGAGCGAAAAAGCTTATTCAAGTAGCCCTAGAAGAGATGATAAAGTACTCACTAGAATCACTCAATAGTATATTTTTATGCGCTTCAAATGTATGGTTGACATCACTCTTGTTTACCAGTGGTGAGATTATATCGAAAGATTATCAAGAACTTCCAGTAGAGTTAAAGCACTGGTTGGGATACAGTTCATTGTATTCTTTTGTGCAGTTCCACTAAAATGTATGATTGGCACAACATGATCCATGTTTGCACAAGTAGGAACAAGGTGAAACCTTCATTAGCTTAGTGAGAAAGGACAGAAAGACATTAGCATATTACTTTAATAGTAGCATCAAATTCATGATGGACAATACACAAAACATTGCCTCATTGAACCAATGTCAATAAATTAACATGCAAAACAATAGCATTGTTATGTCACGATACTACCAAGATTCCCTCCCTGCTCCACCACATGATTCACCTCCACAGACACACATACACACGTGCATGATTCAGCATAGGGTGCTACTAAAGATTTGATTAACTCTGACAGGAAAATTAGGCAGAAATAAATTAGTGCTACTTAAGTACTACCAATTTATTAAGTGTCCCTGCAGGAGAGACAACAGAAGTGGAAGGTCCCCTGGAGGATCATCTCACATGTAAGGGAGACGTAGCCGGAGCCCTTTAATGGCCTCGACTAAGGCCTGGGCTTCAACAAGATCACCTTGGCACGGTTGATCATGTAGTGCTGGGTCACACATGCATCCAGAATCCAGTTAATTAGTATGATGTGTCATCAAGCCAAGTAATACTCTGCTGCATTTCTCTATCTATCTCTACTCTTATAAAAACAGAGTTGGTGATGATGGTGTGCCTGCCATCCTGCAATATAGGCCGTCCGATTTATATCTGACGGATAGGAAGGAAACTATGGCAATTTTGCAAAAGGATACCCATACCCGTCTCCACATTTGCAAATAAGGCCTTCCCTCATTCATCCTTTTTTCTCACAAGATAAAATACTCATACAAATGCATCTTGATGTTACGTGCAATGCACGGGCATCTTGCTAGTCTCACAAGTAAATTAAGACTAGTAGCAGCACAACAATAAAATACCACTATCAAGATGTCAAGATAACATAGGACGATACCATCGTGTGATCTTCTTCATTTCCTCCTTCTTCTTCGTCTTCCTCTTCATGCTCTATTTCTCTTTCTCCTCACCAGTTGGTGAAACCAAGTACATGACTAACCTTCTATTTTAGAATTGGTTTTGTCAGTGAGGGAGTACAAGTGTACTAGTAAACAATAGCATTATTTTTTCATGGCTGTCGCAAAATAGAGGTGAACACATGCGATAAATATCATTCTTACCTAAAGGAAGGTTATGGTGCCAATAAGGAGGATGAAGATTGGAACACAGATCTCCCATTGTGCAGTTGCACCGAAATGAATGAACGGTCCATTCTGACATTCCAGTTAAACAACACAAAAGTCACTTCTTTTAAGAAGTGTTTTGTGCAGTGCACCAAAAGGTCGCAATAGCAACAAGGTGAAATGGATATCCCTGTTTGCACAAAAAGCTACAGAGGAAACAGTCAGAGTCTCAAACAATTACTGGCAAAAACAACTAGTTAAACTTGTCATGGCTTATAACAGTGACATGGCTTCATTTTACCAGGGGCATTAGATTAAGAACAGCTAAATATATGCTATAAGGGCATGGGATAAAGGGTGCACCAGCAGTCCAACACCATGTACCTAAACCGGAGTATAAAGTGGTGATTCAGAGTTTGTTGCCCCGAGAAACAAACATCCAAGAAACATATCTGGGTTGGTCCCATTTTTGTTCAATCTAGCCACCTACTCCTATGTGTGGATGGAAATTCTAGTCCTGGTCATACCACTATGTATAGCGTTTCCCCTATATTTCCGTTTTTGACAAAGAGACCGGTTGGATGACCAGTTTGTACTACTTTCACCCCTTTCTTTCCTGTTTGTACCAAGTCCGATGTACATACTAAATTTCCCCCTTTATTTCTTGTTTGAACCAAGTACAAGATTGGAATCCATGAAGTAGCTTTACCTCTAACAATAGAGAAAAGGTGACGTTGGATCATCCGATCGAACTTAGCTACGATGGGGGCTGAGAGGTAGAAAATGATGCACATGTAGTGAGGTAGCGAGATGGGGAAGAAGAGCTAGGCCGGTTTCGAAGGAGGATATACCTGAAGGTCATCGGGGTGTGGGTAGGTGGGCGGCAGGAGGCCGGATCCGCCAACACTAGGGCATCGAAGAAGGGATGAGAGGACCTCCCGCGCCGGCGCTCAACCAGAGATAATGGTGCGGCAGGCAGTGGGTCTCCTTCCTCGCTGTCGACGACGGCCTAAACGCTGCCCCTCCTTCCCTTCACCGGCGGAGGGGGATACGTCCGAATCTGTAACCAGCGGTGAAGATAGAAAGACATTCATCGGAGGATGATGATCTCAACGTCTTTATGGTCTTCAAGACCTTCTCTTCAAATAATCGACGCAAAAGGGCGCTCCGCGACCTCGCCGAAGTCAACCAAGTAACCGCAATGAGCCCTTGGAGTGATGCGGCCATAACTTTCACCGCCAACGACGAACCAAGGGCCCGATCAGTCCGAGGACCAGCCGCCTTGGTCTTAAACCCGATTGTGGATGGCTTTCGACTCACCAAAGTGCTCATGGACGGTGGTAGTGGATTTAACCTCATTTATGAGGACACCCTAAACAAAATGCAAATTGACAAGACCCGCATCAAGCAAAGCAGTACCACCTTTCGAGGCATCATCCCCAGTCGAGAAGTACGATGTTCGGGGAAAATCAAACTCGATGTAGTATTCGGCACACCTGCGAATTATAGATCTGAAGAGTTGCTCTTCCACGTGGCCCCCTTCAATAGCGGATATCATGCCCTTTTGGGGTAGGACGCCTTCTCACGCTTGCAAGCCATACCCCATTACGGGTACATGAAGCTCAAAATGTCGGGGCCTAACGGAATAATCACAATCGCCAGTGATCCAGATATAGTACTCCATGCTGAAAACAGAACCCCATCCTTAGCCCTCGAGGCACTATCTGAAGCCCTTGCGGTCGAAGAACTGACCACCTTGAAATCCACGGTGGACAAGGACGACGTGATCCTCAATAAGAGGCCCAAATCTACCTCCTTTAAACCAGCAGATGAAATAGTTAAATTTCAAGTGCACCCGACGGATGCCAACAAAACAGCATCCATTGGAGCACAGCTGCAACGGTCAATGCCGCTTTATAAGCATTCCTGCACGAAAGTTGCGACATCTTTGCCTGGCACCCTTTGGACATGCCCGGGATCCCACGCAGATTGGCCAAACATAGCCTCAATATAATCAAGGGGTTTAAACCGGTCAAGAAAATGCTACGGTGATTTTCTGAACCCAAACGACAAGCTATGGGGGAGGAGCTAGCTAAGTTACTCAAGGCCGGGTTCATCAGAGAAATCAAACACCCGGATTGGCTAGCCAACTTGGCCATGCTGCCAAAGAAGGATAAATCCTGGTGCCTCTGTGTCGTTTAAAGTCCTCAATAAGGCCTGCCCCAAGGACCCTTTCCCGTTGCCCTGCATTGACCAGATCATCGACGCAACCGTAGGACATGACTCATTGTGTTTCCTCGATGCTTACTCCGGATACCATCAGATTAAGATGAAGGAGCCCGACCAGGCCGCAACGGCATTCATTACCCCGTACGGGACTTTTTGTTTCAACACTATGCCTTTTGGGCTCAAAAAATCCGGTGCCACTTACCAACGCATGATTCAAACATGTTTGGAAAAACAAATCGGCAAGACAGTGGAAGCATATGTGGACGACGTGGTCATCAAGACTAAACACGTCGAATCATTGGTGGATGATTTACGCCTCACATTGGACAACCTCCGAACATATGACATACGACTCAATCTAGAAAAATGTGTTTTCGGCGTTCCACCCGGGAAACTTCTCGGGTTTATTGTTTCCAATGGAGGAATCGAAGCGAAACCAGCCAAAATCTGAGCCCTATCACAATTGGCCATGCCAACAGACTTAAAGCAGGTCCAAAAACTAGCTGGGTGCATGGTAGCCTTAAGCCTCTTCATCTCTAGATTGTGAGAAAAGACATTTCCACTTTATCGACTGCTCTGATGCACTGATCACTTTGAATAGATGGATGTGCTATAGCCGGATTGGAAGAAATAAAAACCATGTTAGCAGGCAACCCAATCCTAGCCGCCCGAGGTGTTGGCGAGCCTATGTTGCTCTATATATCCGCGACTCACCAGGTTGTGAGCGCTGTACTCGTCGTCGAACGAGAGGAAGAGGGACACAAATTCCCCATCCAGAAACCAGTATACTACGTATCGGTGGTCCTTACACCATGCAAATCCCGACACCCTCACTATCAGAAGATAGCTTATGTGGTCTTTATGGCATCCCAAAAGCTGCGGCACTATTTTCAAGAGTGTTCGATCATGGTGGCATCCGAAGTACCACTCAATGACATCATATGTCACATCCCTAGTCTAGTATGCTCTAGGCTAGCTAATGGTGTTTGCATCATGTTTAAATTTTCAAATGAATTTGAAATGGGGATTGTTAAGCCATGGCATCAAATGAAATTCTACTAGGTTCAAATTTAAATAATTTCAATCAAGCCAAAATGCCCTTCACGAAAGTTCATCCTTTTTTAATTGGTCTAGAACCTCTGCCAAAAATGGTGCACATTTTTCTAGGCCATTCTAGATTTTGAGCTAAATCCTATTGTTTTTTAATTGGAGCATTTAATGACTATAAATAAATATTTTAAATGCTTCAATAATTCTAAAAATAATTGAGGGCTGTTGGAAATAATTCAAAAGATGTCCACAATTATTTTCAGGAGTTATGGAAATGTTTTAGTATTTTTGCTAAATCAGAAACAAAGACAAAAAATAAAAAACAGTAATTAAAAGAGAAAATCAGAAAGAAAGAAAGAAATCTTACCTGGCACAGCCACCTGGCCCAGCACAGGAGGCCTAGCCCACAAGGGTATCCTCGTCTTCTACCCCTGCCAGGAGGCAGAGGCGAACCAGAGCACGATGTCGGCCGTGCCAGCTCCTGCTTCATGCTGGCGAGCTCCCCTTCATTCCAATCGCGCCTGGAGAATGCCCTGCCCCTCTCGTTGTTCCGTCCTCTCTATGGACCTCCCTCCCCTCTCCGCTCTCTCTCCCATGCGACCACCGAAAGCAGCCGGAGCCCGCCACTCACCGTAGCCGTGGCCACCGGCCACCGCACCCCCTGCCAACATGCCCATTGACACCGCCGTGATGCCTCGCGCCTCCAAGCAGAAGAACGCAAGCCCGGACGGCCTTCTTCCCCGCCAACGCCGCCATCCTCGACCTCGGGTGCCGGTGATCCGCGTCGTCGATTCGTTGGACCCCGTGCCTCCCCTGCCTTGCCAGCAGCACCAGCAGACCCGCGGTGAGCCGCTGCTTCTTTTCCCCCTACTCCCATGTTCGCCTGCATCCTCTATGTCGTAGTTGCAGAGACGCAGAAGCTCCCCGCCGCCATGCCTCATCGTTGCCGCACCACCAGCAGCCGCAGCTCACGTCCGAGCACCGTCGTGCGCTCAGCATGCTCCAGGAGCCGAGTGCATCCACCTGTTCGCCCTGCCGTGCACAATAGCGCTGAACCCGACCTTGCTGAGCTCCGGCCGCCGCAAAGCTCGACGCCATCGACGCTGTAGACCACCCCAGACACTACTGCTTGCTCCGTTGGATGAGGATGAGCACCAGCTCCACGCAGAGCCCCTCCGCCACTCGTTTGGTCGCCGGAGGAGCAAACCCGACGCCTCCGTCGTGGCCTGTGGTCGCCGGCGATTAGCCACCGGCTAAACGCATCATTAGGCCCAATTAACCACCCCAATCAGTCGCTGACAGATGGGCCCCACGACCTAATTAACCCAGGTTTTATTTCGCTTTAGATTAGTTTATAACTCTATGGGACCCAATCGTCAGAGTTCACTCTGCTGACGTGTCCGTTGTCCGGACCCACCTGTCTGTGGCAGTAAATGACACTAGGTCACTGACCAGCGGGCCCCACTGGTCAGGTTTGACCTGGACCGGCCCTGTTGACTGGCTGACGTCACTATGACGCAGTGATGATATCATAAATGTTTTCTGGATTTTAAATAAATCTAAAGGATTTATATATTTCAGAAAATATCCTAAACTTCTAAAATTCATAGAAATTAAACCGTAACTCCAAATGAAATAAATTATATATGAAAAATGATCAGAAAATCCAATCTTTCCATCTGTACCATTTTCATGCATGTTAGAACAACTTATGGCTGCTGTTTAGGACAAATCATATAAATGGCATTTGAATTTCACATATGGAGTTTGGATTTGAACCTTGGGTTCAAACCAGCTTCATTTAAATCATTGCTAGCTGCATTAGCTCAAACCACAACACATTGCCAAGTCATGATCATGCATCATATTGTTGCATTGCATTGATTGTGTTCCTTCTGTGTTGCCGGTATTTGTTCCCCCTCAGTAGAGCGGTTCCGACGATGTGATCGATGACACTGATGAAGACACAATGCTATCTTCAGAAGTGCCAGGCAAGCAAAACCCCCTTGTTCACTCCGATACAATCCCACTCTCTTGCTCCTGCTCTCTTTTACTGCATTAGGACAACAACGATTCAACTGTTACCTGCTGTGGTAGTTGAACCCCTTCCCTCTGCATGACCTATCATTGCCACAGTAAATAGATGAAACCTACTAGCATGAGTAGGAGTTGTTTGAGCCCTGATGTGCCTACTCATTCATGCTTGTTGTCACGCCTGCTACTGCTTAGATTTGAGTCAGGTCTGATTCATAGGGGATGAATTGGAATGTGGTGAACATGTCCTACTGTTGAGAGCTAAGTGTGTGAACACGATTTGGTAAAGGTAGCGGTGAGAGGCCATGTAGGAGTACATGGTGGGTTGTCTCATTGAAACCGTCCTCAGGAACTGAGTTCTGTGTTTGTGATCCATGAACAGTTACTACCACGCATTGGAATGCCTAAGTGCCCCTCTCGACTTATTAATCGCCTTGATCTCTGTCCAGGAGTTGCAACTAGTTTCTGGTGTTTGTAGGATATGTGTGGGGGGCCGTGCGTAGCGCTGACCCTAGGGGTGGGCTATGATTCAGTAGAGACACGAGGCACGGTGTACCGGGACGCCCGTTTGGTGCCTTGGGAAATCTGCTCTCATCGTTTGGGGCCGTGAGTGAAACCCCGGCCGGATCTCCTTGTGGATGGAACCCGAATAGGCGATAAACCTAGACTAGAGACTTGTGTGGTTAGTCAGGTCGTGGCTGACACCCTCGCTGGGCTTTCGCTTGAAGGTTGCCGAGTACATGCCGTGTAAACGACGACAAGTGGTGAGAGCGTGTGTGAAGAAGTACACCCCTGCAGGGTTAAGATGATCTATTCGAATAGCCGCGTCCGCGGTAAAGGACTTCTGGGTTGCCTATACAGTTCATAGACAAGTGAAAGTGGATACTCTAAAATGCACAAGATAAGCGTGAGTGCTATGGATGGCGTTCTTGTAGGGACACGGGAGCGGATCCATAGTGGTGTATTGATATGGTGAATATGTGGACTCGTGTGCGCCACCGCAAAAGAGTTACTTGCAGACGTAGTTCAGGATAGCCACTGATTCAAAGCTGGCTTCTTGCAGTTAAACTCCACCACCCCTTTGTTGATACTGATGCATATGTAGTTAGTTCTGATGTAAGTCGTGCTGGGTAGATTTGTACTCATGTTTTCTTAATTTATGTTTTGCAGAGAGACTTCAGTCTCACTAGTAGTTTCGTGTGGACTTCGACGTTTAGCTTGTTACCTCAGCTACGATCTTGTGCCCTCGGCAGGGTCTTATAGATAGTCAGGCTTCTCAGCTTTTTTCATTTGTAGTTGTCTGTACTCAGACAAGTTAAGCTTCCGCATGTTCTTGTTGCTTGTATGACTTGAATGCTAGGTCATCAGACCCATGTTTGTAATATCTGGCTCTTAAGAGCCTAATGAATAATTACTTTGAGTCATAGAGTTTTGTTGTGATACCATGTTGTATTTGCACATATCGAGCATATTGTGTGTATGTTATTGAAATGCTTGGTATGTGTGGGATCGGACAACCTAGTTGTTTATTCTTGGTAGCCTCTCTTATAGGGAAATGTCTCCTATTGCTTCCACCGAGCCAGGGTAGCTTGCTACTGCTCCGGAACACTTAGGCTGGCCGGCATGTGTCCTTCTTCATTCCTGTGTCTGTCCCTTCGGGGAAATGTCACGCGTTGTTCCTTTAAGTCCTTGTAGCTTGCTACGACATGGGTTCATACGTTGATGACCGACATGTTCGTTGCTGGGTCATGTATGCCTGTCCCTGTAAGTTAGTGCCACTTTGGATTCACGACTAGTCATGTCGGCCCGGGTTCTCTGTCATATGGATGCTAGCGACACTATCATATACATGAACCAAAAGGCGCAAACGGTCCCGGGCCAGGTAAGGTGGCACCCGTGGGAATACCGTGCGTGAGGCCGCAAAGTGATATGATGTATTACATGCTAGATTGGTGTGACTTAGGATTGGGGTCCCGACATCATAAATGATTGGGATGCCACCGACCGCATAGCCAAATGGGCCATCAAGCTCTTACCATTTGAAATAACATACAAGCCGTGCCCAGCCCTGAAATCTCAGGTGCTGGCCGACTTCGTCGCCGAGTGGATTGAAGCCGAGCTCCCTAAAGAATACAGTATGTACTCCAATTGGATCATGTACTTTGACGGCTCTAAAATGCTAGCCAGACTGGGGGCCGCTGTCATTTTGACATCCCCTACGGGGGACACAGTCTGCTACGTGCTGCAAATCATGTATACGGACTACAATAATGCAGCCGAATATGAGGCTCTTTTATATGGCCTCCGAATGGCTGTCTGAAGGAAATGTGCCCTAGAGGCAATAATAAAGTTGTTATTTATATGTCCTTATATCATGATAAATGTTTATTATTCATGCTTGAATTGTATTAACCGGAAACTTAGTACATGTGTGAATACATAGATAAACAGAGTGTCCCTAGTATGCCTCTACTAGACCAGCTCATTAATCAAAGATGGTTAAGTTTCCTAGCCATAGACATGTGTGGTGATTTGATGACCGCGATCACATCATTAGAGAATGATGTGATGGACAGGACCCATCCGTTAGCTTAGCAATATGATCATTTAGTTTATTGCTATTGCTTTCTTCATGACTTATACATGTTCCTATGACTATGAGATTATGGAACTCCCGAATACCGGAGGAACACTTAGTGTGCTATCAAACATCACAACGTAACTGGGTGATTATAAAGATGCTCTACAGGTGTCTCTGATGGTGTTTGTTGAGTTGGCATAGATCAAGATTAGGATTTGTCACTCCGATTGTCGGAGAGGTATCTCTAGGCCCTCTCGGTAATGCACATCACTATAAGCCCTGCAAGCAATGTGACTAATGAGTTAGTTGCGGGATGATGCATTACGGAACGAGTAAAGAGACTTGCCGGTAACGAGATTGAACTAGATATGTGGATACCGACGATCGAATTTTGGCCAAGTAACATACTGATGACAAAGGGAACAAAGTATGTTGTTATGCGGTTTGACCGATAAAGATCTTCGTAGAATATGTAGGAGCCAATATGGGAATCCAGGTTCCGCTATTGGTTATTTACTGGAGAGGTGTCTTGGTCATGTCTATATAGTTCTCGAACCCGTAGGGTCCGCACGCTTAACATTCGATGACGATTTGTATTATGAGTTATGTGATTTGACGTACCGAAGTTTGTTCGGAGTCCCGGATGAGAACACGGACATAACAAGGAGTCTCAAAATGGTCGAGACATAAAGATCGATATATTGGAAGGTTATATTTGGACACCGGAATGGTTCCGAAGTGTTTCAGGTATTTCGGAGTACCAGGAGGTTACCGGAACCCCCTGGGAGAGTAATGGGCCTTAGTGGGCTTTAGGGGAAAGGACAGAGGGGCCTCAAGGGGTGGCCGCGCGCCCCCCCATGGGCTGGTCTGAATTGGACTAGGAGGGGGCGGCTCCCCCCTCCTTCCTTCTCCCCTCCTTCCCATTCCCTCGTGCTCCTACTTGGAATAGGAAAGGGGGTGCGAATCCTACTTGGACCGGGAGTCCAAGTAGGACTCCTCTCTATGGCGCGCCCCCCTTGGCCGGCACTCTCCTCCTCCCCCCTTTATATACATGGGAGGGAGGCACCCCAAAGTCACAAAAGTTGATGTTTTTAGCCGTGTGCGGTGCCCCCTCCACAGATACACACCTCGGTCATATCGTCGTAGTGCTTAGGCGAAGCCCTGCGCCGGTAACTTCATCATCACTATCACCACACTGTTCGAGGGACGTCACCGAGCTGAATGTGTGCAGATCGCGGAGGTGCCGTACGTTCGGTACTTGGATCGGTTGGATCACGAAGACGTTTGACTACATCAACCGCGTTACTAAACGCTTCCGCTTTTTGTCTACGAGGGTACGTGGACACACTCTCCCCGCTTGTTGCTACGCATCTCCTAGATAGATCTTGCGTGATCGTAGGTAATTTTTTTGAATTACTGTCAGGACCCCGATTCCAAGTCACATCGACCTAGCCGGTAACACCTCATATCACTTTGCGGCCTCATGCACGGTATTCCCACGGGTGTCGCCTTACCATGGCCCGGGACCGTTTGCGCCTTTTGGCTCACGTATATGATAACGTCGCTAGCATCCATATGACAAAGAACCCGGGCCGACATGGCTAGTCGTGAACCTAAAGCGGCACTAACTTACGGGGACAGGCATACATGAATCAACATCGAACATGTCGGTCAGCAGCGTGTGAATCCAGGCTGTAGCACTGGGCTAACAGGACTCTGGGAACCCGGGTTGTAGTAGGCTAGGCAGGACTCCGGATGTCACCGCGTGACATTTCCCCGAAGGGATAGACACAGGAACAAAGTGAAACACATGCCGGCCAGTCAAGTGTCCAGAGCAGTAGTGCTGGGCTAGCAGGACTCCGGTGAACCGGGCTGTAGCGGACTACTATGGATCATGGAAGCACTAGACTACATTTCCCCATAAGAGGCTGCCAAGGATAAACAACTAGATTTTCGGATCCCACACATACCAAGCATTTCAATCATACACACAATATGCTCGATATGTGTAAATACAACATGGCATCACAACAAAACTCTACAACTCAAAGTACTTTATTTAAAACTCCAGAGAGCCATACATAACATGTTCATATAGATAGGGGTCACATGACCCGACACTCAAGTCATACAAACATACAAGCACATGCGGAAGCAAACTTGTCTGAGTACAGACAACTAGAAAGAAAGAAGGCTTGACGAAGCCTGTCTATCTACATAGGCCCTTCACAAGCTCAGATCACCACCTGGGTGGCAAGTCACTCGTCAATGTCAAGATCTACATAGAACCCATCGGAAAAGGCGGTGTTGTCATCTGAAAACAGTAATTAAAGCAACATGAGTACAAAGGTACTCAGCAAGTCTTACAATAGATCCTACTATACATGGACATTCTCAAGAAGGTGGTGGAGTTATTGCAGCAAGCCAGCTTTGACTCTTGGCTAAGCTATCCTACGAGACACCACTTGTAAAATAGTTTTCGCACACGAGTCCACTAATCACCATCTCAATACTCTACCGTGGATCCTCCCTCGTCATCCCGCGAGAGGGCCATCCGCGGTACTCACACTTATCTTGAGTCTTTTAGTAGTAACCATTAACTTGTCTATGAACTGCATAAGCGACCAAGTAGTCCTTTACCGCGGACGCGGCTATTCGAATAGTTTTATACCCTGCAGGGGTGTACTTCTTCACACACGCTTCCACCACTTATTGCCACTACACGACATGTACTCGGCAACCTTCAAGCGGAAGCCCAGCGAGGGAGTCGGCCACGACCTGACTAAACACACGAGTCCCTAGTCCAGGTTTATCACCTATTCGGGTTCCATCCGCAAGGAAATCCGGCCGGGGTGTCCTCAACGGCCCCAAACGATGTGTGTAGGGTTCCCGAGACACCAAACGGGCGACTCGGTACACCGTGCCATGAGCCTACCGCATCACAGCCCACCCCTAAGGTCAGCGCTGCGCACGGCCTCCAGCAACTACAAACACCAGAAACTACTTGCAACTCCTGGACAGAGGACGGGGGTGGTTAATAAGTCAAGAGAGTCAATTAAGGATCCCAATGTGTGGTAGTAGCTGAATCTTAAATCACGCATACAGATCTCAGTTCTTAAGGACGGCCTCAATGAAACAACCCACCATGTACTCCTACATGGCCTCTCATTGATACATTTACCAAATCATGTTCAACACTTCACTCTCATTATCGACACAACCATTCACTCTAGTTCATCACCCTGATGAGCCAGACCTGACACGACTCTAGGCATAGCAAGCATAGCATGGTAGGAAACACAAATATGGCTCAATCAACTCCTACACATGCTAGTGGGTTTCATCTAGTTACTCTGGCAATGACACGTCATGTAGAGGAAGTGGGTTCAACTACCGCAACACACAGCAGTTTGAAACGCGTTGTCTTAATGCAGTAAACGAGAGCAGAAGTGAGAAGTTGGGTTTGTATCAAAATGATCCATGGGTTGCTTGCCTTGCGGGTCCGTGGACTGGTATTGCTCCTCGTTTGGATACTCGCGATACCCTTCGGGGGCAGAACCTGCCGCAGAGAGCACCGATATACAATCAACACCAAACAAAGTGCAACAACATGATGCATGCATGAGACATGGCAAAATGAGTGTATTGGGCTAATGCAACTAAGACCAGATGGGTTTGAACCATTTTGAATCAAAGATTCAAATTCCAAGCTCATAAATGGCTCTTAATAGTGCTTTATCTTGTTCTGCAGTAAACAGCAGGTTAGCTTGCTTAAACATGCATGAAACCAGTGCAGATAGATAGATTGGATTTTTCTGATCATTTTTCATATATAAATCTTTTCATTTGGAGCTACAGATTAATTTCTATGATTTTTTGAAGTTTGTGGTATTTTCTGGAATTTCCTGTATAAGAATAATTCTAGTAATTAAATTGCTGCGTTAGCATTGCGTCAGGGTGACGTCAGCAAGTCAACTGGGCGGTCCAGGTCAAACCTGGTCGGTGGGGCCCGTGTGTCAGTGTCTCTGTTAGTTAATTAAGTTAATTAGGATTAGTTTAAAACTAACCCAGGTTTGACCAGACGGCAGGGCCCACATGTCAGTGACTCTGGGGAGTCAAACCCGTGGTCAAACCACGCTGACTCGCCGGCGTTTAGCCGCCTGCGACGTCCAGACGCGGCGGAGGCTGCGGAATCCGTGCTTCGGTGACCAAAAGAGCGGCGGAGGCTATCTACGCGCAGCTGGGAACGAGCCGCGTCCAGTGGTGGTGGTGGTTGGGCTCGGAGTCGCCGGAAACAACGCCGGCGACGAGTTTGGCGGCGGCCAGAGCTCGGGTGGGCTCGGGCTCGTCGCTAGGAGGCACGGCGAGGCGCGTGGAGCGGGGCTACGGCCTCCTAGGAGTGCGGTGAGGTTAGCGGGCAAGGTGGCGTGGTTGTTGCATGGCCGGAGCCTCGTCGGCGACGAGCTCGGCGGCGGTGGGTGCGGGTGAGCTTCGCGCAGTCACTACGGGGCTCGAGAGGGAGAACAGAGAGGATAGGGAGGTGGCCAGGCTCACGGTGGTTGCGACGGAGCAGACGGCGAGGTCGGGGATGAGCTGCTACAGCGGCGACGGCGAGATGGATCTCCGGCGGTGATCGACGACGACGGGGTCGGTGGAGGCGGTGCAGAGTGTGCGAGCGCTCGGGGCTCGGCTGGCTCGGCGTAGCGGACAAAGGCGAAGCTTGTGGACACGGTGGAGCGGCGCGAGGACAACGGTGGGCGCGGCTACGTCGGCGGGACGACGGCGGCTGCTTCGGCCATGGCGAGAGAGAGAGCGAGGGAGAGGTGCAGGGGGGCGAATGGGTGTCCAGGGGCTTGGAGCGGCGCCAAGGAGGCCCTTCGAGGCGTCGCGCTGGCGCGGCGACGCAGGCAGGCAGGGAGGTGGCGTGGCGAGCTCGGTGGCATCGCGGTGTCCCTCCTCTGCCTACTAGCAGAGGTGGGTGGTGACTGGCACGGGCCAGATGGGCCGGCCCGGCCAGGTAAGTGGCCTCCTGGCCTTTCTCTCTCTCTCTTTTTATTTAATTTGCTTTTCTATTTTTCTGTAAGTGTAGGGCTTTATTAAAAATACTAAAACGTTTCCAAAAATCTGCAAATAATTGTGGGCTCTGTTGGGATTATTCCTAACAGCCCTCACTTAAATCCAGAATTATTTGGGCATTTGAATTATTTTATAGCATTTAAATGCCCAAATGCAAATAGATAAAGAATTAATCCAGTGACCTTATGTGTCCTAGAAAATTGTGAACCCATTTTGTCAGAGGTCCTAACCCAAGACAAAAAGGGTGGACTTTTTAGAAGGGCATTTCAGGTTCATTGAAAATAATTTTAGTAAACCCTAGTTGTTTTCAGGGGGTGCTGGGGTTTCTGTCATCCCCATTTCAAGTTTCTGGAAAAAGTAAACATGATGCAACACTCTAATGCATGAACTAGCTAGGATGTGACAACTAATTAGTTCCCCAACAATGGCATCCGAGCCAGGTCTATGCGTAGATGTTTTATGCACGAGTAGAACACAAAGAGTTGTGGGCGATAATAGTCATACTGCTTACTAGCATGTCATACTTTGATTCGGCGGTATTGTTGGATGAAGCGGCCCAGACCGACATTACATGACCGCGTTCATGAGACTGGTTCTTCCGCCGTGCTTCGCATACAAGTGGCTAGTGGGTGTTTGTTTCTCCAACTTTAGTTGAATCGAGTGTGACTACGCCCGTTCCTTGTTGAAGGTTAAAAAACACACTTGACGAAAAATCGTTGTGGTTTTGGTGCGTAGGTAAGAACAGTTCTTGCTAAGCCCATAGCAGCCAAGTAAAACTTGCAACAACAAAGTAGAGGACGTCTAACTTGTTTTTGCAGGGCTTGCTGTGATGTGATATGGTCAAGACGTGATGATATATAAATTGTTGTATGAGACGATCATGTTTTGTAAAAGTTATCGGCAACTGGCAGGAGCCTTATGGTTGTCGCTTTATTGTAAGAAATTCAACCGCCATGTAATTGCTTTACTTTATCACTAAGCGGTAGCGACAGTCGTAGAAGCAATAGTTGGCGAGACGACAACGATGCTTCGATGGAGATCAAGGTGTCAAGCCGGTGACGATGGTGATCATGACGGTGCTTTGGAGATGGAGATCAAAGGCACAAGATGATGATGGCCATATCATATCACTTATATTGATTGCATGTGATGTTTATCCTTTATGCATCTTAGTTTGCTTAGTTTGGCGGTAGCATTATAAGATGATCTCTCACTAAATTTCAAGGTACAAGTGTTCTCCTTGAGTATGCACCATTGCTACAGTTCGTTGTGCCGAGACACCACGTGATGATCGGGTGTGATAAGCTCTACGTTCACATACAATGGGTGCAAGCTAGTTTTGCACACGCAGAATACTCGGGTTAAACTTGACGAGCCGAGCATATGCAGATATGGCCACAGAACACTGAGATCGAAACGTCGAGCGTGAATCATATAGTAGATATGATCAACATAGTGATGTTCACCATTGAAAACTACTCCATCTCATGTGATGATCGGACATGGTTTAGTTGATATGGATCACATGATCACTTAGATGACTGGAGGGATGTCTATCTAAGTGAGAGTTCTTAAGTATTAATTGAACTTAAATTTATCATGAACTTAGTACCTGATACTATTTTGCATGCCTATGTTATTGTAGATTAATGGCCCGTGCTACTCTTCCTTTGAATTTTAATGCGTTCCTAGAGAAAGCTAAGTTGAAAGATGATGATAGCAACTACACGGACTGGGTCCGTAACTTGAGGATTATCCTCATTGCTGCACAGAAGAATTACGTCCTGTAAGCACCGCTAGGTGCAAGACCCGTTGTAGGAGCAACGCCGGACGTTATGAACGCATGGCAAAGCAAAGCTGATGACTACTCGATAGTTCACTGTGCCATGCTTTACGGCTTAGAACCGGGACTTCAACGCCGTTTTGAATGTCATGGAGCATATGAGATGTTCCAGGAGTTGAAGTTAATATTTCAAGAAAATGCCCAAATTGAGAGATATGAAGTCTCCAATAAGTTCTACAGTTGCAAAATGGAGGAGAATAGTTCTGTCAATGAACATATACTCAGAATGTCTCGGTACCACAATCACTTGACTCAACTGGGAGTTAATCTTCTGGTTGATAGTGTCATTGACAGAGTTCTTCAATCACTGCCACCAAGCTACAAAAGCTTCATGATGAACTATCATATGCAAGGGATGGATAAGACGATTCCCAAGCTCTTCGCGATGCTAAAGGCTGCGGAGGTAGAAATCAAGAAGGAGCATCAAGTGGTCAACAAGACCATTAGTTTCAAGAAAAAGGTCAAAGGGAAGAAGGGGAACTTCAAGAAGAACGGCAAGCAAGTTGCTGCTCAAGTGAAGAATCCTAAGTCTGGACCTAAGCCTGAGACTGAGTGCTTCTACTGCAAAGGGACTGGTCACTGGAAGCGGAACTGCCCCAAGTATTTGGCGGATAAGAAGGATGACAAAGTGAAAGGTATATTTGATATACATGTTATTGATGCGTACCTTACTAATGCTCGTAGTAGCACCTGGGTATTTGATACTGGTTCTGTTGCTCATATTTGCAACTCGAAACAGGGGCTACGGATTAAGTGAAGATTGGCTAAGGACAAGGTGATGATGCACGTGGGAAATGGTTCCAAAGTCGATGTGATCGCTGGCGGCACGCTACCTCTACATCTACCTTCGGGATTAGTTTTAGACCTGAATAATAGTTATTTGGTGCCAGCGTTAAGCATGAACATTATATCTGGATCTTGTTTGATGCAAGAGGGTTATTCATTTAAATCAGAGAATAATGGTTGTCCTATTTATATGAGTAATATCGTTTATGGTCATGCACCCTTGATGAGTGGTCTATTTTTGTTGAATCTCGATAGTAGTGATACACATATTCATAGTATTGAAGCCAAAAGATATAAGCTTAATAATGATAGTGCAACTTATTTGTGGCACTGCCGTTTAGGTCATATTGGTGTAAAGCACATGAAGAAACTCCATGCTGGTGGGCTTTTGGAATCACTTGATTATGATTCACTTGATGCTTGCGAACCATGCCTCATGGGTAAGATGACTAAGACTCCGTTCTCCGGAACTATGGAGCGAGCAACAGACTTATTGGAAATAATACATACTGATGTATGCGGTCCGATGAGTGTTGAGGCTCCGGCGGGTATCGTTATTTTCTGGCCTTCACACATGATTTGCGCAGATATGGGTATATCTAGTTGATGAAACACAAGTCTGAAACATTTGGGAAGTTCAAAGAATTTCAGAGTGAAGTGGAAAATTATCGTAACAAGAAAATAAATTTTCTACGATCTGATCATGGAGGTGAATATTTGAGTTACGAGTTTGGCCTTCATTTGAAACAATGCGGAATAGTTTCACAACTCACGCCACCCGGAACACCACATCGTAATGGTGTGTCCGAACGTCGTAACCACACTTTATTAGATATGGTGCGATCTATGATGTCTCTTACTCATTCACCGCTATCGTTTTGGGGTTATGCTTTAGAGACGGTTGCATTCACGTTAAATAGGTCACCATCTAAATCCGTTGAGACGACACCATATGAACTGTGGTTTGGCAAGAAACCCAAGTTGTCGTTTCTTAAAGTTTGGGGCTGCGATGCTTATGTGAAAAAGCTTCAACCTGATAATCTCGAACCCAAATCAGAGAAATGTGTCTTCATAGGATACCCAAAGGAGATCTGTTGGGTACACCTTTTATCACAGATCTGAAGGCAAGATATTCGTTGCTAAGAATGGATCCTTTCTAGAGAAGGAGTTTCTCTCGAAAGAAGTGAGTGGGAGGAAAGTATAATTGATGAGGTAATTGTACCTGCTCCCTCATTGGAAAGTAGTTGAGCATAGAAATCAGTTCCAGTGATTCCTACACCAATTAGTGAGAAAGCTAATGATGATGATCATGAAGCTTCTGATCAACTTACTACTGAACCTCGTAGGTCAACCAGAGTAAGATCCGCACCAGAGTGGTACGGTAATCCTGTTTTGGACATCATGTTACTAGACCATGACGTACCTATGAACTATGAGGATGCAATGATGAGTCCAGATTCCGTGAAATGGCTTGAGGCCATGAAATCTGAGATGGGATCCATGTATGACAACAAAGTATGGACTTTGATTGACTTGCCCGATGATCGTCAAGCCATAGAGAATAAATGGATCTTCAAGAAGAAGACTGACGCTGACGGTAATGTTGTTGTCTACAAAGCTCGACTTGTTGCGAAAGGTTTTCGACAAGTTTAAGGAGTTGACTACAATGAGACCATCTCACCTGTAGCGATGCTTAAGTCAGTCCGAATCATGTTAGCAATTGCCGCATTTTATGATTATGAAATTTGGCAAATGGACGTCAAAACTGCATTCCTGAATGGAGTTCTAGAAGAAGAGTTGTATATGATGCAACCAGAAGGTTTTGTCGATCCAAAGGGTGCTAACAAAGTGTGCAAGCTCCAGCAATCCATTTATGGACTGGTGCAAGCCTCTCGGAGTTGGAATAAATGTTTTGATATTGTGACCAAAGCATATGGTTTTATACAGACTTTTGGAGAAGCCTGTATTTACAAGAAAGTGACTGGGAGCTCTGTAGCATTTCTAATCTTATATGTGGATGACATATTGTTGATTGGAAATGATATATAATTTCTGGATAGCATAAAAGGATACTTGAATAAGAGTTTATCTATGAAAGACCTCGGTGAAGCTGCTTACATATTGGGCATCAAGATCTACTGAGATAGATCAAGATGCTTAATTGGACTTTCAGAAAGTACATACCTTGATAAGATTTTGAAGAAGTTCAAAATGGATCAGTCAAAGAAAGGGTTCTTTCCTGTGTTACAAGGTGTGAAGTTGAGTGAGACTCAATGCCCGACCAGTGCAGAAGATAGAGAGAAAATGAAAGTCATTCCCTATGCCTCAGCCATAGGTTATATCATGTATGCAATGCTGTGTACCAGACCTGATGTGTGCCTTGCTATAAGTATAGTTGGGAGGTACCAAAGTAATCCAGGAGTGGATCACTTGACAGCTATCAAGAACATCCTGAAATACCTGAAGAGGACTAAGGATATGTTTCTCGTTTATGGAGGTGACAAAGAGCTCGTCATAAATGGTTACGTCGATGCAAGCTTTGATACTGATCCAAATGACTCCAAGTCACAAACCAGATATGTATTTATGTTGAACGGTGGAGCTGTCAGTTAGTGTACTTCTAAGCAAAGTGTGATGATGGGATCTACGTGTGAAGCGGAGTACGTAGCTGCTTCGGAAGCAGCAAATGAAGGAGTCTGGATGAAGGAGTTCATATCCGATCTAGGTGTCATACCAAGTGCATCGGGTCCAATCAAAATCTTTTGTGAAAATACTGGTGCAATTGCCTTGGCAAAGGAATCCAGATTTCACAAGAGAACCAAGCACATCAAGAGAGGCTTCAATTCCATCCGTGATCAAGTCAAGGAGGGAGATATAGAGATTTGCAGGATACATACGGATCTGAATGTTGCAGACCCGTTGACTAAGCCTCTCTCACGAGCAAAACATGATCAGCACCAAGACTCCATGGGTGTTAGAATCATTACTATGTAATCTAGATTATTGACTCTAGTGCAACTGGGAGACTGAAGGAAATATGCCCTAGAGGCAATAATAAAGTTGTTATTTATATTTCCTTATATCATGATAAATGTTTATTATTCATGCTAGAATTGTATTAACCAGAAACTTAGTACATGTGTGAATACATAGACAAACAGAGTGTCCCTAGTATGCCTCTACTAGACTAGCTCGTTAATCAAAGATGCTTAAGTTTCCTAGCCATAGACATGTGTTGTTATTTGATGAACAGGATCACATCATTAGAGAATGATGTGATGGACAAGACCCATCCGTTAGCTTAGCACTATGATTGTTTAGTTTATTGCTATTGATTTCTTCATGACTTATACATGTTCCTATGACTATGAGATTATGCAACTCCCGAATACCAGAGGAACACTTAGTGTGCTATCAAACATCACAACGTAACTGGGTGATTATAAAGATGCTCTATAGGTGTCTCCGATGGTGTTTGTTGAGTTGGCAGAGATCGAGGATAGGATTTGTCACTCCGATTGTCGGAGAGGTATCTCTGGGCCCTCTCGGTAATGCACATCACTATAAGCCTTGCAAGCAATGTGACTAACGAGTTAGTTGCGGGATGATGCATTACGGAACGAGTAAAGAGACTTGCTGGTAACGAGATTGAACTAGGTATGTGGATACCGATGATCGAATCTCGGGCAAGTAACATACCGATGACAAAGGGAACAACGTATGTTGTTACGCGGTTTGACCTACAAAAATCTTCGTAGAATATGTAGGAGCCAATATGAGCATGCAGGTTCCGCTATTGGTTATTGACCGGAGAGGTGTCTCGGTCATGTCTACATAGTCCTCAAACCCGTAGGGTCTGCACGCTTAACGTTCGATGACGATTTGTATTATGAGTTATGTGATTTGATGTACCGAAGGTTGTTCGGAGTCCCGAATGAGATCACGGACATAACGAGGAGTCCCAAAATGGTCGAGACATAAAGATCGATATATTGGAAGGTTATATTCGGACACCGGAATGGTTCCGAAGTGTTTCGGGTATTTTTCGGAGTACCGGGAGGTTACCGGAACCCCCCGGGAGAGTAATGGGCCTCAGTGGGCTTTGGGGGAAAGGAGAGAGGGGCCTCAAGGGGTGGCCGCGCTCGCCCCATGGGTTGGTCCGAATTGGACTAGGAGGGGGCGGCGCCCCCCTTCTTCCTTCTCCCCTCCTTCCCCTTCCCTCCTTCTCCTACTTGGAATAGGAAAGGGGCGGGGGGAGAATCCTAATTGGACCTGGAGTCCAAGTAGGACTCCTCTCTATGGCGCGCCCCCCTTGGCCGGCCCTCTCCTCCTCCCCCCTTTATATACATGGGAGGGGCACCCCAAAGACACACAAGTTGATCTTTTAGCTGTGTGCGGTGCTCCCCTCCACAGATACACACCTCGGTCATATCGTCGTAGTGCTTAGGCGAAGCCCTGCGCCGGTAACTTCATCATCACCGTCACCACGCCATCGTGCTGACGGAACTCTCCCTCGACCTCAACTGGATCAAGAGTTCGAGGGACGTCACCGAGCTGAACGTGTGCAGATCGTGGAGGTGCCGTACATTCGGTACTTGGATCGGTTAGATCGCGAAGATGTTTGACTACATCAGTCGCGTTACTAACTGCTTCCGCTTTTGGTCTACGGGGGTAAGTGGACACACTCTCCCCGCTCATCGCTATGCATCTCCTAGATAGATCTTGCGTGATCGTAGGTAATTTTTTTGAAATACTGCGTTCCCCAATGCTGTCTCCATGGGCATACATCGCCTAGAGGTGCGTGCAAATTCAAACCTCGTGATATCCCAAATAAAGGGAGAGTTCGATGCAAAAGATCCAAAAATGGCAGCATATCGAAATGCCGTACTCAAAATATCGGCTCGGTTCGAGGGGCTCGAGTTCCATCATGTTGCTCGAGATAGTAACCAAGCAGCGGACATCCTCGCTCGAATGGGCGCCAAACGCGATCCCGTCCCGCCTAACACCTTTGTGGAAAGGCTCTTTAAGCCATCCGTGGTATGGCAGGACGTGAGTGGCAATACTAGTCCGGACCCGATCATACCCCCAGCAACCGAACTCAGTACAGATATCATCGGGGGTTCGGATAGCAAAATAACACCTTCTGCCCATGTAATCATGGTCGTTATTGCTCCATGGACCGGACCCTTCCTGGCCTACCTCAATAGGCAGGAGCTTCCTGATGATCAAAGTGAGGCCCGTCGCATAGTTTGGCGTTCTAAAGCCTGTAAAGTTCACGAAGGTGAACTATACAAGAAAAGTACTACTGGAGTCCTTCAAAGGTGCATCTCTGAAGAGGAGGGACGGCAGCTCTTGGCTGAAATACATGCTGGTCTAGGTGGCCATCACGCCGCAGCTCGGGCCCTTGTAAGCAAGGCCTTCAAGACAGGTTTTTTCTGGCCAACAGCCCGAGCAGACGCACAAGCCCTTATGCAATGTGCGTAGGATGTCAGCTTTTTGCCAGTCAAACTCACATGCCTCCCACTGCCTTACGAACAATCCCCATCACTTGGCTTTTTGCGGTCTGGGGGCTAGACATGGTTGGACCCCTTAAAGGGGTAGGCCACAAAAAGAAATATTTACTCGTCATGGAGGATAAATTCACTAAATGGATAGAGGCCAAACCAGTAAAAACGGCTGAAGAAGGGCCAGTGATTGACTTTATATCTGGCGTGGTACACCGTTATGGCATCCCGCACAACATCATCACTGATAACGGCTCCAATTTCACGGCCGATGAGCTGAAAAACTAGTGCGCCAACTTGGGCATTAAGCTCGATTATGCATCCATATACCACCCTCAAACAAACGGACAGGTTCAACGGACTAATGGCCTCATAATGAGCAGCATTAAACCCAGACTGGTGCGCTCCCTACGGGAGTCTGATAAACACTGGGTTGAGGAACTCGATTCCGTGCTCTGGGGGCTACGAACTACGCCTAATCGCACGACCAGATACACAGCTTTGTTTATGGTGTACGGCGCAGAAGCTGTCTTGCCCTGTGACATTATTCATGACTCACCTCGAGTGCGCATATATGAATAGAGAGCTGCTAAGCTCGATCGGCAGGACGACTTGGACAGCCTTGAAGAGGAGCACGATATTGCGCGAGCCCGTTCCGCATTTTATCAACAACAGGCCAGAAGATACCAAAGCAGAGAACTGTGGGCCAAGACTTATAATGTCGGCGAACTTGTTCTGTGCCTCCCTGAGAAGAAGAATTATAAGCTCAAACCAAAATGGGAGGACCCGTTCATCAAATACGAAGTTCTCACAGGAGGAGCCTATCGCCTTCGTAATGCATCGGACAATCGCCTCGAGCCGAATCCTTGGAACGCTGCTCGGCTCCGAAGATTCTACGCATAGTTCGGCCACATCCTTTTCTTTGTCCTTTTGTTTTCTTTCTCTTTCTCTTTTCTTCTTTTTTCTTTTTTCCTATATCCTTCCCAGTGTATGTTCGGATATGCCGAACTATTAGGGGTACACATCTTTAAATGTATACACCCCACTATGACTGGGGGCTTCTTTGACGAAGCTTATTATTAAAAGCTTGGAGCTTACATTAAATATGTCATTTTTTATATACACCTTTTGCCATTATATGCACCTTTATGACTTAAGTTTTTGCCAAGCTGGGTTGCCTCTCTCCTGTGTTTATACCCTACGTTCCCGATTGTTCAGCTAGGGTGTAAAGGGAGCACCTCTGCGATTGTTACAACCGGGTAATACGGACCTGTACCTCAGACGGGTGCAGCCGAAAGCTAGCGTTCTTAAGAGAATAATTGGTCGGCAAGCAACGACACATCGTATACATCTCTGTAACTCTTCTCGGAAGGGAAAATATATGGGTTTGGCTCCCCGTAATTCGGATCAAAGCTTAGGCACGCATAATTAAGCATGCCAACCCAAGGAAATGAACCCCTAACGGAACTATTTTTCTTGGAAGGTGTTTCTTACGATAAATAAAGTAATATAACATAACTCCCCGAACAGAAATTGATCTATTTGAGCAATTTGGCCGGATTGCCTGGTTTCTGCACAGAGTGCATGTTTTTTTGCATTCCTACATAATATCCGAAAACACTCCAGCTTCCTGGTTCGGAGGTTAAAGCCGAAGTCCTGCGATGACAATTTTTGACATGTTCGGCTGAAGATAAGGTTGATCATAAAAGTACATTGATACATTGAATCAAATGCCTACTCCTTATCTATATCATCTATAAGACTGTCTAAACTACAGTCTTCTTGTGAATATTTCGCAGCTATCATTACTTGGTCATACACCAAGTTCACTGGAATTTCTTTCCCGGCTGGTCCCTGCGGTCCCACTCGGGCCATATGACTCGGATCTAGCTTGGTAAAACATGCTTTCACCATCGCCCAGGCTTCTCATGCACCTTCACGACATGCAGACGCCTTCCATAGCTCAAAGCGGCGCCGGACACCTTTGAACAGGCTCGCCAAACTCTCCATGCTTTGTGGAGGGGTATCGGATGGCCATAAATCCTTGGCCATACTTCTCATTGCTTTCCGGGCCCGCTCATGCACAACGGACATCTCCTTCAGCACGTCACCTCAAAATCTGGATACTTCTTCCTGAGGCCGACCAGTTAAAAGACCTGTAGCAACAGAGTTATGACAATCCGAATTATGGAATAATATGAGTCTCTAATGGTTCTAAAGGTCATACTGAATATGCCGCCCTTCAACTTCTCATTTTCTTTCCGTGCGGCCGATAACTGAGCCTTTAAGCTCTTTATCTCGTCAGATTGTTTGTCTTTTTCCTCCTCATGTTTGTTCTTCTGAGTAGTTCTCATGGCGGCCTTTTTCATCTCTGCAAGTTCAGCGGTGATGGCATTCAGCTATGTTTGGTTTGTTTTCAGTTCCTGGCTCAGCGCGCTGTTCTGTTCCTTGAGAACCTGCAGGTCATATCGATCCTTAAATCGGCTGGCCGAACCGCTTCAAGTCTCGGGGGCTACTGACATATATCTATTGAATTTGCATAAATCCTTACCTGCATATCCTTGGAGAACAGTTGAGTAACTCTGGCAAGTCCGTCTCGAGCGGCTTGAATATATGCATCCACGGAGCTGAGTGCGGTAAATTCTTGCTCAAAAAAGCTGGAGCACGCATGGCCTCCTTTAGCCGACGGTGATTCATCACACTCTCCACCTGGAATTCGTGACAGATACGACATCCGAATCCTCATGAGGGGGTGGATCTGGCGCTGCATCAACCCTCATCCTGGTCGACGAGTCCGACGCCGGATTGGCTAACATTCGGCTGCCAGGGCATTTTCCCACTGTGTGCCGCGTGCTCCTCCTGAAACAAAGGTAGAGGAGAAATTTAACAATACGAACTCATGCTCAGGCACATATCAATGGTCATACCTCTTTGAGGACGGAGGGGGCTCTACAGCACACCTGGTCTCCTTTCATTTTGAACGATTACCCTGTGTAGAGGCCGCCCTTGAGGTAGTGCGGCTTGCCGAGCGCCGGTCCTATGAAGTACAGTTTAGTACAAAGGATGAGGTTCGAGTATGGGGTTCCTCTTAAAGAAGCTTTTTGAATAGTTATGATGGAGAAGGAATAAGGGCGGGGGTAGTCGACCATAATAGCCACTTCCAAGCTGTCAAGGCTCCCCTGATTAAATACTCCATCGTCGAACTCTATGTATATATCCGGATCTTCGCAGAAGCCAGGGTCTTCGTTGTGATTATGATCCTCTGGCTGTGGGGCAGGACAGTGAACGTCCTCGATCATCTTCCTCCTTGACTATTTTAAGACAACAAAGAACCATTTGATTAGTATGCCACGATAGCAGTAAAGCAACACTGATAATCAAAATCTTACCCATTGAATGGGTTTGTACATGGAATAGCCTTCTCGGCAGTTTAAGTGGAGGAAGTCTTCTTTTTCCCCCTTATACAGATCGGCCAGGACCATGGCCTGTTCGGCTGGGGTATCCAGACCCTTGCGTCAATAACGAGATGCGTCGTACTCTCCGTTGTAACACCATAAAGGAGTTACTCTGGATTGAAGGGGCTGAACACATCATTTTATGGCAATAGCCATAACCTCGATTATCGAGAGCTCGGTGTGAGCTAGTAATCTGACCTTGCTGACCAACCTTTTTATTTCCGCACTGTCTTCCTCCTTGTGTCCCCAGGGATGCCAGTTGAGGCATTTCTTCAAAGGAGCACTAGAAAATTTGGGCAGGCCGCGCCGAACTGGGTCCAGAAGCAGGACGTCATCAATATAAAACCACTCCCAAGACCATTCCTGGGAAACCTCCTTGGGACTTCCGGTTGGGTAGCCTGATCCGACTATACGCCATACTTCGGCGCCACCCACTTCGAATATGGAACCCCCTCGATGGCGAGGGATGAGGCAAAAGAACTTTCTCAATAGTTCAAAATGAGCCCTGCAGCCCAGAAACAGTTCACAGAGCGCGACAAAGCCTGAGATGTGTAGAATCGAACCTGGGATGAGGTCATGCAGTTGGATCCCGTAAAAATACAGCAAACCCCTGAGAAAAGGAAGGACCGGGAATCGTAAGCCCCGCAAGAGAAACGGAATGAAGTACACTCTCTCCTCCTTATTGGGGTTGGGGAAATTCTCTGCTAATGCGTCGTTGCCAATCGAAGCCAACCCTGCTCGCACAGATACTAGATCCGCGAGGGGGAGATATCCCTGCGTCTAGAGATGGCTCAACTGAAGATGAGATATTGAGCAGCTTTGCGAGTCGCCCTCTGGAGGGCCATGAGGGCGCGAAGAAGAGCCAGGGGCACTGTCCATGCTTTGGAGTTTTTGTGGCTGGTTCTGACGTTTTCTGCGCGATGTGGATTGCATTTAGAGCATCTAGCTTCTTTATATAGGCGCTGTCCTTGTATGGTGAGGGGTGTATTTGTAAAAATTTATTTTGGACCGTTCGCATTAGACCGGTGCATGGAAATCAAGGCAACGACGGGGAAGGGGTCATAAAAGAAAAATATGAAGGTCGATGCTGGACTGTCATCCGTCTGAAGTATGATGAAGAACCTTCCTTGCAAAGCCGAAGACACAAAGCCGGATACTGCATCGTCATTGAAGGAAAGTTCGCGGGCTATTGAGGGAGTCCTAGACTAGGGGGTCCTCGGGTGTCCAGGCTATTTGATATGGACCGGACTGATGGGCCGTGAAGATACAAGCAGAAGACTTTTCACCCGTGTCCGGGTAGGACTCCTGTATGCGTAAATAGCAAGGTTGGTGTCCGGATATGTTGTTTCCTTCCCCCACGAACCGACTATGTACGAACCTAGGTCCCCCCGATGTGTATATAAACTGAAGGGTTTAGTCCATAGGGGGCATCAGAATTCTCATAGGCTAGACAACTAGGGTTTAGCCATTATGATCTCGAGGTAGATAAACTCTTGTAACCCCTATACTCATCAAATACAATCAATTAGGATGTAGGGTTTTACCTCCATTAAGAGGTCCCGAACCTGGGTAAACATTGTGTCCCACTCGTCCCTCGTTACCATCAATCCTCAGATGCAGAGTTCGGGCCCCCTACCCAAGATCTGTCGGTTTTGACACCGACAGTTGTTTCTTCGGAAAGTGTACCATATGCTCATTACCATTAACATGAAAAGTGACATTCCCTTTTTCGCCTTCAATAACAGCCCCTGCAGTATGCAAACAGGGTCTACCAAGGATAAGCGACATACTGTCGTCCTCGGGAATATCAAGAATAACAAAGTTCGTTAAGATTGTAATGTTTGCAACCACAACAGGCACATCCTCACAAATACCGATAGGTATAGTAGTTGGTTTATCAGCCATTTGCAAAGAAATTTCAGTAGGTGTCAACTTATTCAAATCAAGTCTACGATATATAGAGAAAGGCATAACACTAACACCGGCTCCAAGATCACATAAAGCAGTTTTAACATAGTTTCTTTTAATGGAGCATGGTATAGTTGTACTCCTGGGTTTCCTAGTTTCTTTGGTATTCCACCCTTAAAAGTATAATTAGAAAGCATGGTGGAAATTTTCAGCTTCCAGTTTCTTTCTTTTATTTGTAACAATATCTTTCATATACTTAGCATAAGGAGACATTTTAAGAATATCAATCAAATGCATACGCAAAAAGATAGGTTTAATCATTTCAGCAAAGCGCTCAAAATCCTCATCATCCTTTTTCTTGGATGGTTTAGGAGGAAAGGGAAAGGGTTTCTGAACCCATGGTTCTCTTTCTTTACCATGTTTCCTAGCAATGAAGTCTCTCTTATCATAACGTTGATTCTTTGATTGTGGGTTGTCAAGATAAACAACAGGTTTTATCTCAACATCATTATCATTACTAGGTTTAGCATGAACATGAACATCATCATTAACATTGTTACTAGGTTCATGTTCATTACCAGATTGTGTTTCAGCATCAAAAATAGAAATATCATTAGGATTCTCAGGTGTGTCCATAACAAGTTCACTAGAAGCATGCAAAGTCCTATCAGTTTTATTTTTATTTTTATTAGGACTAGGTGCATCAATATTAATTCTCTGAGAATTTTGCTCAATTTTCTTTGAATTGCCCTCAGGATACAAAGGTTCCTAGGTCATTTTACCACCTCTAGTCATAACCCTAACATCATTATCGTTATTCTTACTATTCAACTCATTAAGCAAATCATCATGTGCCTTAAGTACTTGTTCTACTTGAGTTGTAACCGTGCATGTTTACTAATAAGCTTAAGATCATTAACAGTTCTACTCATATAATCACCCAAGTAGTCAAGCATTATATTTCAATTGTCTACTGACATAAGCATTGAAGTTTTCTTGTTTAACAATAAAATTATCAAACTCATCCAAACATTGACTAGCAGACTTATTATGAGGAATATCACCTTCATCAAATCTCCAAAGAGAGTTTACCTCTACTACCTGTGTCGGGTTATCAAGACCATGTATTTCTTCAATAGGTGGTAGATTTTAACATCTTCAGCTTTAATACCTTTTTTTCATAGATTTTTTTGCTTCTTGCATATCTTCAGGATTGAGAAATAGAATACCTCTTTTCTTAGGAGTTGGCTTAGGAGTTGGTTCAGGAAGTGTCCAATCATTGTCATTACTCAATATATTATTCAATAGCAATTCATCTTGCTCACCAGTTCTTTCCCTGAAAACACAACCAGCACAACTATCCAGGTGGTGTCTGGAAGCATCAGTTAGTCCATTATAAAAGATATCAAGTATTTCATTTTTCTTGAGAGGATGATCAGGCAAAGCATTAAGTAATTGGAGAAGCCTCCCCCAAGCTTGCGGGAGACTCCCTTCTTCAATTTGCACAAAGTTAAATATTTCCTTTAAAGCAGCTTGTTTCTTATGAGTAGGGAAATATTTTTCAGAGAAGTAGTAAATACTATTCTGGCGACTACGCACACAACCAGGAGCAAGAGAATTAAACCATAATTTAGCATCACCCTTTAATGAGAAAGGAAGCAACTTAAGAATATAGTAATAGCGAATTTTTTCCTCATGAGCAAATAGGGTGGCTATATCATTAAATTTAGTAAGATGAGCCACAACAGTTTTAGATTCATAACCATAGAAAGGATCAGATTCAACCAAAGTAATTAACTCAGGATCGACAGAGAATTCATAATCCTTATCAGTAACAAAGATAGGTGAAGTAGAAAACATAGGATCATATTGCATTCTAGCACTCAAAGACTTTTCTTTCAACTTAGCTAACAGTTTCTTAAGATCATCTCTATCATTACAAGCTAAGAAGTCTCTAGCAGCTTCTTCATCCATAATATAACCCTCAGGTACAATAGGAAATTAATATCTAGGGGGAGAATCATAATTTTCAGTTTCAATAATATCTTCAGTTTCAGTAATTTCATTCTCTCTAATCCTAGCAAGTTGTTCATCAAGAAATTCACCTAGTGGCACAGTATTATCAAGCAGAGAAGTAGTTTCATCATAAGCATCATGCATAGTAGAAGCATCATCATCAATAACATGCGACATATCAGAATCAATAGCAGGTGTAGGTGTCGCAAGTTTGCTCAAGACAGAAGGTGAATCAAGTGCAGAGCTAGATGGCAGTTCCTTACCTCCCCTCGTAGTTGAGGGAAAAATCTTAGTTCCTTGATCTTTCAAATTCCTCATAGTAATCAACCAATATAAATCCCAAGTGACTCAGAGAATAGAGCTATGCTCCCCGGCAACGGCGCCAGAAAAAGCTCTTGATAACCCACAAGTATAGGGAATCGCAAAAAATTTCGAGGGTAGAGTATTCAACCCAAATTTATTGATTCGACACAAGGGGAGCCAAAGAATATTCTTAAGTATTAGCAGCCGAGTTATCAATTCGACCACACCTGAAAGACTTAATATCTACAGCAAAGTAGTATGGAAGTTACGATAACGATGGCAAAAGTAACAGTAGCAGTTTTGTAGCAATCGTAACAGTAGCAACGAAAAAGAAATGAAGCGAAGATCAATATGAAATGAGCTTGTAGGCAATATATCAATGATGGATAATTATGTCGGATGGCAATCCTCATGCAACAGTTATAACATGGGGTGACACAGAACTATCTCCAATTCATCAATTTAATGTAGGCATGCATTCCGAATATAGTCATACGTGCTTACGGAAAATAACTTGCATGACATCTTTTGTCGTACCCTCCCGTGGTAGTGGGGTCCTATTGGAAATTAAGGATATTAAGGCCTCCTTTTAATAGACTATCGGACCAAGGCATTAGCACTTAGTGAATACATGAACTCCTCAAACTATGGTCACCACCAGGAAGTGTCCCGACTATTGTCACTCCGGGGTTGCCGGATCATAACACGTAGTAGGTGACTATAACTTGCAAGATAGGATCAAGAACACAAATATATTCATGAAAACATAATAGGTTCATATCTGAAATCATGGCACTCGGGCCCTAGTGACAAGCGTTGAGCATAGCAAAGTCATAGCAACATCAATATTTGAACATAGTGGATACTAGGGATCAAACCCTAACAAAACTAACTCGATTACATGGTAAATCTCATACAACCCATCACCGTCATGTCGGGACCCCGATTCTAAGTCACACCGATCTAGCATGTAACACCTCATATCACTTTGCGGCCTCACGCACGGTATTCCCACGTGTGTCGCCTTATCATGGCCCGGGACCGTTTGCGCCTTTTGGCTCACGTATATGATAGTGTCGCTAGCATCCATATGACAGAGAACCCGGGCCAACACGACTAGTCGTGAACCCAAAGTGGCACTAACTTATGGGGACAGGCATACATGAAACAACATCGAGCATGTCGGTCAGCAGCGTGTGAATCCGGGCTGTAGCAACTGGTCTAACAAGACTGCGGGAACACGGGCTGTAGCAGGCTAGGCAGGACTCTGGATGTCACCGCGTGACATTTCCTCGAAGGGACTGACACAGGAACGAAGTGAATCACATGCCGGCCAGTCTAAGTGTTCCGGAGCAGTAGTGCTGGGCTAGCAGGACTCCGGTAAACCGGGTTGTAGCGGACTACCATGGCTCGGTGGAAGCACTAGACTACATTTCCCCATAAGAGAGGCTACCAAGGATAGACAACTAGGTTGTCGGATCCCACACATAGCAATACACGTTACACGTACGCATAACATGCAAGTATGTGCTGTACAACATGGCATCACAACATAACGCAAACTCATATAGATAAAGGCCCAGAAGAGCCACATCGCATTAACTACAAACATGGGTCACATGACCCATCATTCAGAGCATACAAGCAACGGAAGCATTACATGTCTGAGTACAGACAACTACAAAGAAAAAAGGTTGAGAAGCCTGACTATCTACAAGACCCTCCCAAGGGTACAAGATCGTAGCTGAGGTAACAAGCTAGTCGTCGAAGTCCATGCAGAACTACTATTGAGACAGAAGTCTCATCTGCAAAACATAAATTAAGCAATGTGAGTACAAAGGTACTCAGCAAGACTTACATAAGATCCTATCATACATGCATTAGTATCAAGGAGGCAATGTGGGGTTCAGTTGCAGCAAGCCAGCTTTGACTCAGTGGCTATCCTGTTCTATGACCACAAGTAACTTCTTTGAGGTGGGAAAGCGCACACGAGTCCACTAATCACCACATCAATACACTACTATGGATTCATTCCCGTCTTACTACGAGAAGCCATCCATAGCACTCACACTTATCTTGAGCATTTTAGAGTATCCACTTCAAGTTGTCTATGTACCACGTAAGCATCCAAGAAGTCCATAACCGCGGACCCGGCTATTCGAATAGATGATGTTAACCCTGCAGGGGTGTACTTGTTCACACACGCTCTCACCACTTATCACCATGTACACGTCGTGTATCTCGGCAACCTTCAACCGGAAGCCTGGCGAGGGTGCCGGCCACGACCTAACTAACCACACAAGACTCTAGTCCAGGTTTATCGCCTATTCGGGTTCCATCCGCAAGGAGATCCGGCCGGGGTTTCGCTCACGGCCCCAAACGATGTGTACAGGGTTCCCGAGCCCACCATCCGGGTGCCACTCGGTACACCGGGCCACGTGTGCCTAGTATGTCCCAAGCCCACTCTACTGGGTGCCACTTGGTAGAAAAATAACACTACCTACAAACACCAGAAACTAGTTGCGACTCCTGGACAGAGACCAAGTTGGTTAATAAGTCGAGAGGGGCACTTAAGCATTCCAATGCGTGGTAGTAGCTAGTCATTGGACAACATACACAGAACTCAGTGCTTAAGGACGGTTCCAGTGAGACAACCCACCATGTACTCCTACATGGCCTCTCACCGCTACCTATACCAAATCGTGTGCACACACTTAACTCCCAGTATCAGAACATATCATAACACTCCAATCCATTCCCAATGAACCAGACCTGACACAACTCTAAGCAATAGCAGGCATGGCATGGTAGGAACACAACATGGCTCAATCAACTCCTACACATGCTATTGGGTTTCAACTATTTACTGTGGCAATGACAGGTCATGCAGAGGAATGGGTTCAACTACCGCAATATAAAGTAGCAGTTGAATCGTTATTGTCCTAATGCAATAAAAGAGAGCAGGAGCGAGAGAGTGGGATTGTATCGGAATGAACAAGGGGGTTTGCTTGCCTGGTAGATCAACAGGGTGGCACTGCTCCTCAGACAGGTACTCTGGAACAGTCTCCGGAGCAGGACCTATCGAGAAGGAACGGTGTCGACAATCAATATACAAGCATATGCAACAATATGATAAATGAACATGGCATGAAGATGTGATGTTGTTTGAGCTAATGCATCTAACATTCATTTGGTTGAAGTCCATTTGAACCAAAGATTCAAATGCAACTCCAAGATAAGCTCTTATAAATGCCATTTATGTGTTTTCACATATACAGCAGGTATAAGTTGGTTTTTCATGCATGAAACTTGTACAGATGTATAGATTGCATTTTTCTGATGATTTTTCATATATCAATTATTTCAATTTGAGCTACGGTTGAATTTCTATGAATTTTTGAAGTTTATATCATTTTCTGGAATTTCCTAATTAATTTAAAATCCAGAAAATGATTAATTACGTCAGCACTGCGTCATGCTTGCGTCAGCAGGTCAACGACGCTCACCAGGTCAAACCAGACGTGTGGGGTCCACACGTTAGTGTCACAGGTTAAACATGTTGTTTAACTTATCCTAAATACAGGGTTAGTGGCACTGGGGCCCACTGGTCAGTGTCAGGGGCTAGGTTAGGTGGTGATTAGCACTAAGCTAATCACCTGGCAGGTCGGGCCCGCACGTCAGGCCGGCGAGGTCATCGCCGGCGACCTCTGGACGCGGCGGTGTCCGTGATTCAGGCCACGGGGGCGGCGACTAAGGGCACCGGGGCATTGCCCGGGCTCTCGCGCATCCAGGGGAGGTGACGGAAGGACGCGCGTGGCCGGAGCTCGCCGGAGCGGAGCTCGGGGCGGCGGCCGGAGCACGGCTACGGGCAGGAGCGGGCTGCGGGGCACGGGGAGGCCACCCGAGGGGTTCTGCGGCACCCTCGTGGCACCAGGAGCACGGTGAGGTGCTCGGGGCGAGCTGCGGTGGCTCTGGCCACGACGGTGACATGATCGGCGGCGAGGCACTCGCGGGCACGTCGGCTAGCACGGCTACGGCGCGAATTCGAGTGCGGGGACGGAGGGGAAATGGAGGAGAGCTCACAGAGGTTCGGCGGGCGTGCTCAGCGGATCGGGGGAGGCTCTGGAGTCGCCGGAGCGGCGACGGTGATCTCCGGTGCTGGAGGTTGAATACGACGGCGATTGCGGCGATGCAGCGCGTCCGGCGCCGTGCGTCTCGACGAGGACGCGTAGCCCACAGCGGCGGGGCGCATGGGCACGACGGCGAGGCGAGAGGGAGGCTGTGGCCGCGTCGGCGTGCGGCGGCGCTTTCCGGTGCGTTCGGGCATCGCGGGAGAGAGCGAGAGAGAGGAGGGGAAGGAACGAGAGAGGGTGAGAGAGGTGCGGGGTGGCGCGTGGCGACGTTCGCGACGGCTAGGGCGTCGAGGAAGAGGCCAGGCAGGCAGGTGGCGTGGCGGCACGGCGGTGCGCGCGCGTCGGCCACACGCCCCTGACCTCCTGGCGGGAGGTGGAGGACGACTGGCACTGGCCAGTCGGCTGGGCCGGCACAGAGGCAGGCCAGCAAGTGGCCCAGGTAAGTCCAGGTAAGGGTTTTTTCCATTTGTTTCTTTCTATTTTGTTTTGTTTTCTATTTTCTGATATTTGTTCTGATTTAGTAAAATACTAAATCATTTTATTTTCTTCTGGCAATTGTTGCAGGGACCTAAGGGATTATTCCAAAGCCCCTCACCAAAATTCAGAAATATTGGACAATATTTTGTATATATAAAAATATTTATCCAACACAAATAAATATTGGATTAATTCCAAATTGCCAAAATAAATGTTTGTGAGCTCCTGAAAATATTGGTTTGAATTTTAACTGTGACCAATATTTTCAGAGAGTAGCATGAACATTTTCTTGGACCTTCTTGGAGCAGTTTTTATCTGGGTCATTTCCTGAAATAATTTCTGAGGGTTTCACAAATCCCCATTTCAAATTTAAATGAAATTTAAACATGATGCACACATGACTAGCTAGTCTAGGTCATACCAGATCTAGGGATGTGACAACTCGCCCCCACTTGAAAGAATCTTGTCCCGAGATTCAGGGGTCGATGGAAAGAAGGTGGGGTACTCCAGTCGAAGACGATCTTCTCGCTCCCAAGTAGCTTCTCTCTCAGAATGATGAGACCACTGAACCTTGAGAAACTTGATGTTCTGACGTCGGGTAACACGCTCTACTAGATCAAGAATGCGAACCGGATACTCTCAATAAGTGAGGTTATCTTGGAGATCAAGCGTTTCGTGGTCCACTCCACGGATGGGATCCGAGAAGCAACGCCTGAGTTGAGAGACGTGGAAGACATCATGGACTCGAGAAAGATGTGGGGGTAGTTCCAACTGGTAGGCAACCTCTCCTCGTTTAGTGAGAATGCGAAAAGGACCAATGTAACGAGGAGACAACTTGCCCTTGATACCGAAACGATGGGTACCCTTCAAAGGAGTAACCCGAAGGTAATCCTTGTTGCCAACTTCATAAGCCACTTCCTTATGACGACGGTCATACTAGCTCTTTTGACGAGACTGGGTTGTTTTCAAATTCTCACGAATGATGCGAACTTGCTCTTCTGCTTCCTGGATCATGTCCGGTCCAAAGAATTGTCTTTCACCGGTTTCTGACCAGTTCAAAGGTGTTCGACATCTTCGTCCATATAGAATCTCGAAAGGAGCTTTCTTGAGACTGGATTGATAGCTATTGTTATAAGCAAACTCGGCGAAAGGTAGGCACTTCTCCCAATCCATACCGAATGAGATAACGCAAGCTCTGAGCATGTCTTCGAGAATTTGGTTGACCCGTTCCACCTGATCACTTGACTGAGGGTGGAAAGCGGTACTGAAGGAAAGATGGGTGCCCATGGCAGTTTGGAAACTCTCCCAGAAATGAGAAGTGAAAATACTACCACGGTCTAAATTGATCTCTAGTGAAACACCATGAAGTGACACTATTCGAGAAATGTATAAGTCAGCGAGCTGACTAGCAGTGATACTCTCCCGGACAGGTAGGAAGTGAGCCACTTTGGACAGACGATCAATGACTACGAAGATAGCATTATTCCCTTTCTTGGTCCTGGGAAAGCCGGTGATGAAGTCCATACCAACTTTATCCCATTTCCACTCGGGAATGGCTAAAGGCTGAAGGGTGCCAGCAGGCCTTTGATGCTCTGCCTTAACGCGACGACAAACGTCACAATTAGCAATGAAGTCGGCAATTTCTCTCTTCATCCTAGTCCACCAGAACCTCTGGCGTAGGTCCTGATACATCTTAGTACTACCGGGATGAATCGTGAGAGGAGATTCATGGGCCTCCTTAAGGATCAATTGTCACAGATGTTGATTCTTGGGAACCACCAAGCGATTCTCAAAGAAAACAACACCTCGATCATCCATAGAGAAACATCCACCAACTCCCTTCTTAATGTTTCTCTTGATGCGGATAACACCCCTATCAAACTTCTGGTCAGAAATGATCTGATCCTCAAGGGTAGGTTTCGCCACCAAGGTAGAAAGGAATCCGTGAGGGGCAATGTGAAGATTAAGCTTACAGAATCCCTCATGGAGAAGTGGTTGGCCCTGCTGCAACATAAGATTGCTGCAATAGGACTTATGACTTAGCGCATCAGCCATGACATTGCCCTTGCCTGGGGTGTAGGTAATCCCTAAGTCGTAATCTGAGATCAACTCCAACCAACGTCTTTGCCTAAGGTTCAAATCTGGTTGGGTGAAGATATACTTGAGACTCTCGTGATCGGTGTAAATCTCGCAACGTTTACCGAGAAGGTAATGTCGCCAAGTCTTAAGTGCATAGACTACGGCTGCAAGCTCTAAATCATGTGTAGGATAATTCTCCTCATGTGGATGCAACTGTCGAGATGCATAGGCAATCACATGGCGATCCTGCATAAGAATGCAACCTAGTCCCTGTCGTGAGGCGTCGTAATAGATAACAAAGTCCAGTGAAATCGGGTGCCACAAGTATGGGGGCAGAAGTCAGGTGTCTTTTCAGTTCCTGAAAACTGTATTCACACTGTGGGGACCACTCAAACTTTTTATCCTTCTTGAGAAGTTCCGTGAGAGGTTTGGCCACTTTGGAGAAGTTCTCAACAAAGCGGCGACAATAACTGGCTAGACCAAGAAAACTCCTAACTTGTTTAACTGTTTCAGGTGGAGTCCAATCAAGAACGGCCTGAACTCTCTCGGGATTGACAGCAATGCCCTTACCAGAGATCACGTGGCCTAGGTAGGTCACTTCTGGCAACCAAAATTCGCACTTGGAGAACTTGGCATAAAGGCGATGCTCTCTGAGTTTTTCTAACACAAGTCTAAGATGTTCGGCATGCTCTTCCTCGTTCTTTGAGTAAATAAGGATATCATCGAGGTAAACCACGACGAACTTATCTAAGTACTCCATGAAGATCGAGTTCATCAAGCGGGAGAATGTAGCTGGAGCATTGGTTAGACCAAAGGACATGACGGTGTACTCGTACTGGCCATAATGAGTGACAAAAGCCGTCTTAGGAATGTCCCCGTTTCTGATCTTGATTTGGTGGTAGCCTAACCTCAAATCCATCTTGGAAAAGACTGAGGATCCAGCGAGCTGATCATATAGGTCGTTGATCCTGGGGAGCGGATACTTGTTCTTTATCGTGACCAAATTAACGGGACGATAATCTACAACCATCCGGTCCGTACCATCCTTCTTCCTGACGAAGAGGACGGAGCAAGCCCAAGGAGAAGAACTAGGACGGATGAAACCCTTTTGCAAGGACTCATCAAGTTGTTTCTTAAGCTCAGCTAGTTCTAAGGGTGCCATCTTGTAAGGTCTCCTAGAGATTGGGGTGGTTCCTGGGATAAGATCTATGACAAACTCTACATCTCTGTCAGGTGGAATACCTGGCAGTTCCTCTGGAAAGACATCCGGAAAGTCTCGGATACCGGGATATCTTCAAGGTCTGGAAGAGGGCTGGCATTAAGAGAATAGAGTTGGCGCTTTGCAACTCGAGTGGAGACAGTGACTATCTTGCCAGATGGATCTGTAAGTTGAACAGACCTAGTGTAACAATCAATCTTGGCATAATGAGCTTTCATCCAGTCCATACCCAAGATGATGTTAATATCTGTAGACTTGAGGGCTATAAGTGATGCAAGGAATACAAGTCTGTCAACAAGGATTTCATTACCATGGCTTATTCTGGTCGTTTGCCATCTAGACCCTGGAGTTTGGATTTCAAGCGGAGTTGGCATATCACAAAATGACATGTCGTGCAAATGAGCATATCCTTCACAGATGAAGGAGTGAGATGCTCCAGTATGGAATAGAACCGAAGCTGGATGGCAATTGACAAGGAGTGTACCAAGAACGACATCCGGATCATCATGAGCGTCTTTAGTTGAGACGTGATGCACACGTCCACGCTCAGTGGGAGCTAACTTGACACTGATCATCTTGCGTCATGGCTTACCACTGCCAACAGACTTCTCAGGCAGGGGTGGGGCATAGTTGGTTTGAGAGCAGTCACGTGCATAGTGTCCTGGCTCTCCGCATGTGAAGCAAGTCCCGGAAGTTGGACGTGGACCCGCATTGACAGGCGGTCTACCAACAGGCTTGGGTGGAGCACACTGCTGAACTGGGTGAGGCGCCACATAAGATGGCCTTGGTGCATATCTAGGTGGAAGAGCGGAGTTTGGAACCCAAATCCGGCGCTTCTGAGAACTAGAACCGGAGGAAGAAACCAAATCACGGGTGTGCTTACGAGACTCCTCATAAGTGAGCTGAGATGTCTCCGCATTAATGGCCTTGTTCACAAGAGCCTGGAATGTATTGCAATGGTGCAGGTGGAGGTCTCGACGCAACTTGGGGTTGAGACCCTTCCGGAACATAGCCTGCTTCTTAGCGTCCGTGGACACTTCTTCTGTAGCATAGCGAGTGAGGTTCTCAAACTCTCTACTATAAGCATCAACAGCCATCTTATCCTGGGCAAAACTACAGAACTCTTCTCTCTTGCGGTCAATGAGAGCCTGAGGAATGTGATGTTCGCGAAAAGCCTCGGTGAAATCTCTCCAGGTCGGTATCTGGCCAGCTGGAAGCATAGCCTCATAGTTCTGCCACCAAAGACTAGCAGGACCTTCCAGGTGATATGCAGCATAGGTGACCTTGTCACCTTCAGCTACGTTCGCAGAATCCAGCTTGTGTCTGATACTACGGAGCCAGTCATCTGCATTGAGTGGTTCAATGGAATGATGGAAGGTAGGTGGTTTCAAACCAATGAAATCATAGATGGTCGCTGACTCTTTGCACTGAGGTGCGGTGTTCTCCTCGATACGTGCTAACAAGCGGTTAGACTCATGCTTGTTCCTCTCCATCTCTAACATAAACTCTGCCAACGAAGGCTGGTCGGGAGGATCCTCCTCATCCCTAACACCTCCGTGGTTCAGGCAACGAGCAACAGAACTTCGGTTAACTGACGTCATCCTGAGAAGCGGAACCAAGGACGAGGTCAACAACAACTATAGGATGCAACATGTAGCACAAGGAAATTAGTATCTCTCGAACTCCTAGGACAATTCCGGCAGCATAACGGCAGTAAAATACTCAAAATGAGACATTCTGCAAAAGACGGGGTAGCACCATACTCACCATCATCACTCAAGGTTCTAAGATATTACTAAACAGGCTACACCGGAGGTACTCGAACTGGGATATGACTCTGATCAACCAATCCTAAGAGACTACGGAGTAGTAACACGTGATCCTGATAGACAGAAGAGGAAGCCTAGTTCCTTAACCCTATAGGAAAGATAGGATGAATCAGATCAGAAAGGCATGAGGTAAAAGGAGTAAAAGAGCCTTACATTCCCTTCCACAATCAATTCCCTTACATAACTAAAGAATTTCTAGACTCAACTTCGACCAGGTTGGCTTGGAAATCCTACAGGCAGTCAGGCTCTGATACCAAAACTGTCGGGACCCCGTTTCTAAGTCACACCGATCTAGCATGTAACACCTCATATCTCTTTGCGGCCTCACGCACGGTATTCCCACGGGTGTCGCCTTACCATGGCCCGGGACCGTTTGCGCCTTTTGGCTCACGTATATGATAGTGTCGCTAGCATCCATATGACAGAGAACCCGGGCCAACATGACTAGTCGTGAACCCAAAGTGGCACTAACTTATGGGGACAGGCATACATGAAACAACATCGAGCATGTCGGTCAGCAGCGTGTGAATCTGGGCTGTAGCAACTGGGCTAACAGGACTCCGGGAACCCGGGCTGTAGCAGGCTAGGCAGGACTCCGGATGTCACCGCATGACATTTCCCCGAAGGGACTGACACAGGAACGAAGTGAATCACATGCCGGCCAGTCTAAGTGTTCCGGAGCAGTAGTGCTGGGCTGCAGGACTCCGGTAAACCGGGCTGTAGCGGACTACCATGGCTCGGTGGAAGCACTAGACTACATTTCCCCATAAGAGAGGCTACCAAGGATAGACAACTAGGTTGTCGGATCCCACACATAGCAATACACGTTAGACATACACATAACATGCAAGTATGTGCTGTACAACATGGCATCACAACATAACGCAAACTCATATAGATAAAGGCCCAGAAGAGCCACATAGCATTAACTACAAACAGGGGTCACATGACCCATCATTCAGAGCATACAAGCAACGGAAGCATTACATGTCTGAGTACAGACAACTACAAAGGAAAAAGGTACTCAGCAAGACTTACATCAGATCCTATCATACATGCATTAGTATCAAGGAGGCAATGTGGGGTTCAGTTGCAGCAAGCCAGCTTTGACTCAGTGGCTATCCTGTTCTATGACCACAAGTAACTTCTTTGAGGTGGGAAAGCGCGCACGAGTCCACTAATCACCACATCAATACACTACTATGGATTCATTCCCGTGTTACTACGAGAAGCCATCCATAGCACTCACACTTATCTTGAGCATTTTAGAGCATCCACTTCAAGTTGTCTATGTACCACGTAAGCATCCAAGAAGTCCATAACCCCGGACCCGGCTATTCGAATAGATCATGTTAACCCTACAGGGGTGTACTTGTTCACACATGCTCTCACCACTTATCACCATGTACACGTCATGTATCTCGGCAACCTTCAACCGGAAGCCTGGCGAGGGTGTCGGCCACGACCTAACTAACCACACAAGACTCTAGTCCAGGTTTATCGCCTATTCGGGTTCCATCCGCAAGGAGATCCGGCCGGGGTTTCGCTCACGGCCCCAAACAATGTGTACAGGGTTCCCGAGCCCACCATCCGGGTGCCACTCGGTACACCGGGCCACGTGTGCCTAGTCTGTCCCAAGCCCACTCTACTGGGTGCCACTTGGTAGAAAAATAACACTACCTACAAACACCAGAAACTAGTTGCGACTCCTGGACAGACACCAAGTTGGTTAATAAGTCGAGAGGGGCACTTAAGCATTCCAATGCATGGTAGTAGCTAGTCATTGGACAACATACACAGAACTCAGTGCTTAAGGACGGTTCCAATGAGACAACCCACCTTGTACTCCTACATGGCCTCTCACCGCTACCTATACCAAATCGTGTTCACACACTTAACTCCCAGTATCAGAACATATCATAACACTCCAATCCATTCCCAATGAACCAGACCTAACACAACTCTAAGCAATAGCAGACATGGCATGGTAGGAACACAACATGGCTCAATCAACTCCTACACATGCTAGTGGGTTTCAACTATTTACTGTGGCAATGACAGGTCATGCAGAGGAATGGGTTCAACTACCGCAGCATAAAGTAGCAGTTGAATCGTTGTTGTCCTAATGCAATAAAAGAGAGCAGGAGCGAGAGAGTGGGATTGTATCGGGTTTGCTTGCCTGGTAGATCAACAGGGTGGCACTGCTCCTCAGACAGGTACTCTGGAACACTCTCCGGAGCAAGACCTATCGAGAAGGAACGGTGTCGACAATCAATATACAAGCATATGCAACAATATGATGCATGAACATGGCATGAAGATGTGATGTTGTTTGAGCTAATGCATCTAACATTCATTTGGTTGAAGTCCATTTGAACCAAAGATTCAAATGCAACTCCAAGATAAGCTCTGATAAATGCCATTTATGTGTTTTCACATATACAGCAGGTATAAGTTGGTTTTTCATGCATGAAACTGGTACAAATGTATATATTGCATTTTTCTGATGATTTTTCATATATCAATTATTTCAATCTGAGCTACGGTTGAATTTCTATGAATTTTTGAAGTTTATATCATTTTCTGGAATTTCCTAATTAAATTAAAATCCAGAAAATGATTAATTACGTCAGCACTATGTCATGCTTGCGGCAGCAGGTCAACGGCGCTCACCAGGTCAAACCTGACGTGTGGGGTCCACACGTTAGTGTCACAGGTTAAACAGGGGGTTTAACTTATCCTAAATACAGGGTTAGTGGCGCTGGGGCGCACTGGTCAGTGTCAGGGGCAAGGTTAGGTGGTGATTAGCGCTAAGCTAATCACCTGGCAGGTCGGGCCCGCACGTCAGGCCGGCGAGGTCATCGCCGGCGACCTCTGGACGCGGCGGTGTCCGCGATTCAGGCCACGGGGGCGGCGGCTAAGGGCACCGGGGCGTTGCCCGGGCTCTCGCGCATCCAGGGGAGGTGACGGAAGGACGCGGGGTGGTCGGAGCACGTCTACGGGCGGGAGCGGGCTGCGGGGCACGGGGAGGCCACCCGAGGGGCTCTGCGGCACCCTCGTGGCACCAGGAGCACGGTGAGGTGCTCGGGGCGAGCTGCGGTGGCTCTGGCCACGACGATGACATGGTCGGCGGCGAGGCGCTCACGGGCACGTCGGCTAGCACGGCTACAGCGTGAATTCGAGCGCGGGGATGGAGGGGAAGTGGAGGAGAGCTCACGGAGGTTCGGCGGGCGTGCTCAACGGATCGGGGGAGGCTCTGGAGTCGACGGAGCGGCGACGGCGATCTCCGGTGCTGGAGGTTGAAGACGACGACGATTGCGGCAATGCAGCGCATCCGGCGCCGTGCGTCTCGACGAGGAGGCGTATCCCACAGCGGCGGGGCGCGTGGGCACGACGGCGAGGCGAGAGGGAGGCTGTGGCCGCGTCGGCGTGCCGCGGCGCTTTCCGGTGCGTTCGGGCGTCGCGGGAGAGAGCGAGAGAGAGGAGGGGAAGGAATGACAGAGAGTGAGAGAGGTGCGAGGCGGCGCGTGGCGACGTTCGCGACGGCCAGGGCGTCGAGGAAGAGGCCAGGCAGGCAGGTGGCGTGGCGGCACGGCGGTGCGCGCGCGTCGACCACACGCCCCTGACCTCCTGGCGGGAGTTGGAGGACGACTGGCACTGGCTAGTCGGCTGGGCCGGCACAGAGCGAGGCCAGCAAGTGGCCCAGGTAAGTCCAGGTAAGGGTTTTTTCTCCTTTTGTTTCTTTCTATTTTGTTTTGTTTTCTATTTTCTGACATTTGTTCTGATTTAGTAAAATACTAAATCATTTTATTTTCTTCTGGCAATTGTTGCAGGGACCTAAGGGATTATTCCAAAGCCCCTCACCAAAATTCAGAAATATTGGACAATATTTTGTATATATAAAAATATTTATCCAACGCAAATAAATATTGGATTAATTCCAAATGGCCAAAATAAATGTTTGTGAGCTCCTGAAAATATTGGTTTGAATTTTAACTCTGACCAATATTTTCAGAGAGTAGCATGAACATTTTCTTGGACCTCCTTGGAGCAATTTTTATCTGGGTCATTTCCAGAAATGATTTCTGAGGGTTTCACAAATCCCCATTTCAAATTTAAATGAAATTTAAACATGATGCACACATGACTAGCTAGTCTAGGTCATACCAGATCTAGGGATGTGACAGTCCAGCAAACCTATGATGGGATTACTCATGCACGGAGGTGAGCATCATGAAATTGGTGATGGAGGATGGTTGATGATGATGATGGCGACAATTTCCCCTCCCCGGAGCCCCGAACGGACTCTAGATCCGCCCTCCCGAGGAAGAATAGGAGGTGGCGGCGGCTCCGTATTGTAAAACGAGATGAAGCCTTCTCTCTGATTTTTTCTCCCTGAACGTGAATATATGGAGTTGGAGTTGAGGTCGGTGGAGCTTCTTGGGACCCACAAGACAGGGGGGCGCGCCCATGGGGGTAGGGCGCGCCCCCACCCTTGTGGACAGGGTGTGGGTGCCCTCTAGTTGATTCTTTTGCCCATATTTCTTATTTATTCCAAAAATAATCTCCGTGAAGTTTCAGGTCATTCCGAGAACTTTTATTTCTGCACAAAAATAAAACCATGGCAATTCTGCTGAAAACAACATTAGTACGAGTTAGTTCCATTCAAATCATGCAAATTAGAGTCCAAAACAAGGGCAAAAAGATTTTGGAAAAGTAGATACAATGGAGACGTATCAATGGCTCCCATCGAGGAGATGGCCCCCGGAGGGATGGGATCCCCCGGTGAGCTGCACAAGGTAAAAAAATGGCTTACCGTAGTTGTGGTTTTTGATTATTTGCAATGTGCTTGCTAATATGTTAGGGTTGTGTAGGTGCCGGTGGACGTCCTTGATGATTCCGATGTCGCGGTCCATCCTATGGATAACGCCCCAGAGATCGTTTTCGATGTCGCGGTCCGTCCCGTGGACATCGCCCCAGAGATCGATTCTGATGCCGTTGTCCGTCCCATGGACATCACCCGAGAGATCGATTATGATGTCACGGTCTGTCCTGTGGACACCACCCCAGAGATCGATTCCCATGCCGATGTTCGTGTTGTGGTCATTTCCCGAGAGACCGATGAAAATAAATAGTTGGTCGCGCTAATCCTTCAGGGTAGTTTGCATTGTGTTTAATTACTAGAGCGATGCGTGTTATCAAACCATGTTAGGGCTAGTGCACTGTCTTGTGTGGGTGGTACTTGCTACTTTTGTTTGATAGTGAATCATGTGAACCCTCTCTGAGTTATGGAAATAGATGTATCCTCACCAACTTTCACTACAAAAAAAAGACACATATGTGACATTTTGGGCCGAACGATTTTTTTCTGTCATGCTTATGACAATTCTATCACGATAATTGTGACAAAACCCCGTATCATCATAGATGTGTTGGGCTCCTACTTCTATGACAAAAAATCATGACAGAAAATGGGCTTTTCGTCCTGGGCGGGCCAGAGACGCACCTGCATGACATTCTTTGGGCGTCCATGACGGAAAAAATCGTCGTAGAAGAAAGGGCAAGGAAAATTTTGGGGAGTTCCCGGTTACGGTGGGTGGTCGGGACCGAGTGATGCACGGAGGGATTGCGCGTTTCTCTCGTACATGTACAGGCAAGTGTGCGATGCGTTGGGCTCTAACTGAACCCGAGCGAGGCGTTCGCTTACTAAACCCGAGCGATCGATCGATCCCTGGCTGTTAACTGAACCCGATCGAGGGATTCCTTCGCTACTACTGCTAACTGAAGCCGATCGAACGTGCTGCCTCTTGATGAACAGTGAACGTGGGGGTTGGTTGAATGAGTCGAGACGTACATGGTTGGGGTTGGATGAACAGTTCCCGGTGGTGGTTGGATGAACAGGACCCGTGGTAGTAGTAGTCTGCCGTTGCCGCTGGATGAACAGGACCCCGAGAAGGGGCCACCACAGCCGAGTAGCTGGTTGGGGGTGGATGAACAGGACCTCGTGGAGGGCTGGTTGAACAGTAGCTGGTGGAGGGCTGGATGAACAGTAGCCCGTGGATGAATAGTAGCTGGTGGAGGCAGCATGAAGACGCAGTGGATGACCAGTGCAGGTGGAGGCTGAAGGAAGTCCACGGTGGGTGAACAGTAGCATGTGGAGTCCCATTTTGCGGTAGGCCACACCTCTCCGATGAACAGGACCCCCGTTTCAACCGTAGTGCTACAACACAAGTCTGTTTCCTCCGTTTTGTAGTAAGCCACACCCCTCCCGATGAACAGGACCCCCGTTTCGACCGTAGCGCTCCAACACAAGTCCATTTCCTCCATTTTGCGGTACGCCACACCCCTCCTGATGAACAGGACCCCCGTTGTGACCGTAGCCGGTCAAACAGAAGGCCGTTTCCTCCGTACTACAGTACGCCAGGCCCTATTTCGGTTGTTCCATCCAAGCCGGTTGGCTCCCGTTGAACAGGATGCATTTCGACCCAATCTATTGCCTCTCGAGGAACAGAATGTTGTTTCTCCGTTCCGACCTAGCCGGTTGGCTGCCCGATGAATAGGACGCCGTTGCTGCCATCCATTGCCTCTCCATATACACGAGCGCTGGTCATACGTATGCGCGAGTACGCGTTCAAGATCCCCCCGTATGTATGTACATGGCCGTATTTTTTGGCATGTGGCTGTACGTATGTGTACATGGTTTAGAAGGGACTACCTGAACTGCTACGTCGGGGGCTCTACTACTACATGTGCCGCTGGTTGCTTGGCCATGGTTCATTGTTGCAGAGAGATCGATCGACCAGTATGTACGTACACGTTCGCGACCAGAATGACAATTCTATGTATGCTTCGACCAGGTGGGTCCCGGCTGTCTGGGAAGATAAGGAGGCACTTCCTTGCATGCGAAGTTATTGATGGTGGGTCCGAGCTGTCAGGGGGAGGATTCGTTTTTTTCTCTCTCCTAATATGGAGGCACTTCCTTGCGTGCGAAGATGTAGCTGGTGGGTCCATCTATCAGCCTCACCGCGTACACTACTCTTCCGATGGCTATCGTTCATTGACCACGTTGACCACGCCGTGCGGACAGCACCCAGGCGTTGGACGACGGCAAAGCCTTGGAAGGGAACGACGCTGAGCCAGGGAAGACGAGGCCGGTGGATGCCCACGCGGAGGGGAGTATGAGGGTTCACTGGTTCGGCTGGGGTGTAAGGCTGTCGTTGCCGGAGAATAACGGGGGCTGTGCGTGAGTAGAGGGAAGGCCTGGCCAGTAGTAGTATGGTTGGGAGGTGAGGCTTGCGCGACAGCACAGCCAGCCATAGGAGGCTGGAGCAGGCGGTATGGCGGGCATAGGTTTGGGCGGCTGGAGCAAGAAGACCAGAGGTTGAAGACGCAGCTTGGCCATTGGATTAACATCCAACGGTCAGTGCAGCTAGAATCGTTTATTGACTAAGTTGACAAAGCTCTGCATACATGTTAACTTAGTAGTCCCACAAGTCAGCCTCCAAATCTGGTGGGTGCCAGCTAGCAGGGGGAATCAAATTTTTTTCCGTGTAATAAGATGGCACTTCCTTGCGTGCGAAGATATTTTCTGGTTTTTTAATTTCTTATTTTTTGAGTTAGAATAAAAAGAAAACAATTTAGTATCCTCGGTACAATCTATATTTTCACGAAATGGATCATAATAAAGCTGGAGGGTCCCAGCTGTCAGGGAGAGGAAACTTTTTATTTCCGCGTAATAAAGGAAGCACGTCCTTGCATGCGAAGATGTAGCTGGTGGGTCAAACCTATCAGGGGGATAAATCATTTGTTTTCGCATATACGGGGGCACTTGCTGCGTGCGGCCATGGGCCATGTGGGTCCCTACTGTCAGCCACTCCACGTACATGCCTCTTCCGTTGGCTGTCATTTGTTGACAAAGTTGACCACGCCGCGCCGAGAGAACTAAGAAAGTGAACGATGGCGAGTCCTAAAAAGGGAATGACCCGGAGCCGGCGAAGACATAGCAGTGGATGCCCATGCGGAGGTGGGTACGAGGGTTCACTGGTTCAGCTGCGGTGTGAGACTGCTGTCGTCGGAGAAGAACATGAGGTGTTGGTGAGTAGAGGAATGGCCTAGATGGCGTTTGGGAGTAGGGTGGGCCGGTGAAGCCTACGCAGCAGCACAACCGGCCACGGGAGGCGGTAGCAGGCGGTACCGTCGGTGGTGGTTTGGGCGACTGAAGCAAGAATATCCGAGATTGAATAAGAACTACAGCCTTTGGATGGACATCCAACGACCACTGTTGCAAGAATCGTGTCTTGACTATAAGTTGATAAAGCCTTCCGTATGCCTTAGTAGGCCCACAAGCCTTCCGTACGCGCCACTGACTATAATTCTCAAAAAAATAGTAGGCCCACAAGTGAGCATCACATATGTTTTTTTTTACTGAACACTGTAGGGAAAACTCCCACAGCCTTTTATTAAATAAAGGAGAACAAAAATTACAAGGGCTATGAGGAGTAACCAAAGAAAGAAAGATCTAACTATGCACAACTACAAAGAGAGAAAAGTACAATTATGGAGGGAGAAAGGAGACCCATCTAAGCAAGTGTTGGGGAACGTAGTAATTTCAAAAAAATTCCTACGCACACGCATGATCATGGTGATGCATAGCAATGAGAGGGGAGAGTGTTGTCCACGTACCCTCGTAGACCGACAGCGGAAGCGTTATCACAACGCGGTTGATGTAGTCGTACGTCTTCACGATCCGACCGATCAAGTACCGAACGCACGGCACCTCCGAGTTCAGCACACGTTCAGCTCGACGATGTCCCTCGAACTCCGATCCAGCCGAGTGTTGAGGGAGAGTTTCGGCAGCACGACGGCGTGGTGACGATGATGATGTTCCACCGACGTAGGGCTTCGCCTAAGCTCCACAACGGTATTATCGAGGTGTAATATGGTGGAGGGGGGCACCGCACACGGCTAAAATATCGTATATCAAGTGTGTTGAGAGGTGCCCCCTTGCCCCCGTATATAAAGGAGCAAGGAGGAGAGGGCCGGCCAAGGGGAGGTGGCGCGCCCAAGGGGGGAGTCCTACTCCCACCGGGAGTAGGACTCCCCCTTTCCTTGTGGGAGTAGGAGAAGGGAAGGGGGAAGGAGAAAGAAGAAGGGGGCGCCCCCCCCCCTCCCTAGTCCAATTCGGACTAGCCCATGGGGAGGGGTGCGGCCACCCTTTGGGGCCTTTCTCTCCTTTCCCGTATGGCCCATTAAGGCCCAATACGAATTCCCGTAACTCTCCGGTACTCCGAAAAATACCCGAATCACTCGGAACCTTTCCGAAGTCCGAATATAGTCATCCAATATATCGATCTTTACATCTCGGCCATTTCAAGACTCCTCGTCATGTCCCCGATCTCATCCGGGAGTCCGAGCTCCTTCGGTACATCAACATACATAAACTCATAATAAAACTGTCATCGTAACGTTAAGCGTGCGGACCCTACGGGTTCGAGAACTATGTAGACATGACCGAGACACCTCTCCGGTCAATAACCAATAGCGGAACCTAGATGCTCATATTGGCTCCCACATATTCTACGAAGATCTTTATCGGTCAAACCGCATAACAACATACGTTGTTCCCTTTGTCATCGGTATGGTACTTGCCCGAGATTCGATCGTCGGTATCTCGATACCTAGTTCAATCTCGTTACCGGCAAGTCTCTTTACTCGTTCCGTAATACATCATCCCGCAACTAACTCATTAGTCACAATGCTTGCAAGGCTTATAGTGATGTGCATTACCGAGTGGGCCCAGAGATACCTCTCCGACAATCGGAGTGAAAAATCCTAATCTCGAAATACGCCAACCCAACAAGTACCTTTGGAGACACCTGTAGAGCACCTTTATAATCACCCAGTTACGTTGTGACGTTTGGTAGCACACAAAGTGTTCCTCCGGTAAACGGGAGTTGCATAATCTCATAGTCATAGGAACATGTATAAGTCATGAAGAAAGCAATAGCAACATACTGAACGATCGAGTGCTAAGCTAACGGAATGGGTCATGTCAATCACGTCATTCTCCTAATGAGGTGATCCCGTTAATCAAATGACAACTCATGTCTATGGCTAGGAAACATAACCATCTTTGATTAACGAGCTAGTCAAGTAGAGGCATACTAGTGACACTCTGTTTGTCTATGTATTCACACATGTATTATGTTTTCGGTTAATACAATTCTAGCATGAATAATAAACATTTATCATGATATAAGGAAATAAATAATAACTTTATTATTGCCTCTAGGGCATATTTCCTTCAGTCTCCCACTTGCACTAGAGTCAATAATCTAGTTCACATCGCCATGTGATTTAACATCAATAATTCACATCACCATGTGATTAACACCCATAGTTCACATCTCTATGTGACCAACACTCAAAGGGTTTACTAGAGTCAATAATCTAGTTCACATCGCTATGCGATTAACACCCAATGAGTACTAAGGTGTGATCATGTTTTGATTGTGAGATAATTTTAGTCAACGGGTCTGTCACATTCAGATCCGTAAGTATTTTGCAAATTTCTATGTCTACAATGCTCTGCACGGAGCTACTCTAGCTAATTGCTCCCACTTTCAATATGTATCTAGACCGAGACTTAGAGTCATCTAGATTTAGTGTCAAAACTTGCATCGACGTAACCCTTTACGACGAACCTTTTGTCACTTCCATAATCGAGAAACATATCCTTATTCCACTAAGGATAATTTTGACCGCTGTCCAGTGATCTACTCCTATATCACTATTGTACTCCCTTGCCAAAATCGGTGTAGGGTATACAATAGATCTGGTACACAGCATGGCATACTTTATAGAACCTATGGCCAAGGCATAGGGAATGACTTTCATTCTCTTCCTATCTTTTGCCGTGGTCGGGCTTTGAGTCTTTACTCAATTTCACACCTGGTAACACAGGCAAGAACTCTTTCTTTGACTATTCTATTTTGAACTACTTCAAAATCTTGTTAAGGTATGTACTCATTGAAAAACTTATCAAGCGTCTTCATCTATCTCTATAGATCTTGATGCTCAATATGTAAGCTGCTTCACCGAGGTCTTTCTTTGAAAAACTCCTTTCAAACACTCCTTTATGCTTTGCAGAATAATTCTACATTATTTCCGATCAACAATATGTCATTCACATATACTTATCAGAAATGGTGTAGTGCTCCCACTCACTTTCTTATAAATACAGGCTTCATCGCAAGTCTGTATAAAACTATATCCTTTGATCAACTTATCAAAGCGTATATTCCAACTCCGAGATGCTTGCACAAGTCCACAGATGGATTGCTGGAGCTTGCAATTTTTGTTACCACCTTTAGGATTGACAAAACCTTCTGGTTGCATCATATACAACTCTTCTTTATTAAATCCATTAAGGAATGCAGTTTTGTTTATCCATTTACCAGATTTTATAAAATGCGGCAATTGCTAACATGATTCGGACAGACTTAAGCATAGATATGAGTGAGAAACTCTCATCGTAGTCAACACCTTGAACTTTGTCAAAAACCTTTTTCAGACAGTTCTAGCTTTGTAGATAGTAACACTACTATCAGCGTCCGTCTTCCTCTTGAAGATCCATTTAATCTCATTGGCTCGCCAATCATTGGGCAAGTCAATCAAAGTCCATACTTTGTTCTCATACATGGATCTCATCTCAGATTTCATGGCCTCAAGCCATTTTGCGGAATCTGGGCTCACCATCGCTTCTTCATAGTTCGTAGGTTCGTCATGGTCAAATAACATGACTTCCAGAATAGGATTACCGTACCACTCTGGTGTGGATCTCACTCTGGTTTACCTACGAGGTTTGGTAGTAACTTGATCTGAAGTTACATGATCATCATCATTAACTTCCTCACTAATTGGTGTAGGAGTCACAGGAATAGATTTCTGTGATGAACTACTTTCCAATAAGGGAGCAGGTACAGTTACCTCAACAAGTTCTACTTTCCTCCCACTCACTTCTTTCGAGAGAAAACTCCTTCTCTAGAAAGGATCCATTTTAGCAACGAATGTCTTGCCTTCGGATCTGTGATAGAAGGTGTACCCAACTGTCTCCTTTGGGTATCCTATGAAGACACATTTCTCCGATTTGGGTTTGAGCTTATCAGGATGAAACTTTTTCACATGAGCATCGCAACCCCAAACTTTAAGAAACGACAACTTTGGTTTCTTGCCAAACCACAGTTCATAAGGCGTCGTCTCAACGGATTTTGATGGTGCCCTATTTAATGTGAATGTAGCTGTCTCTAATGCATAACCCCAAAACGATAGTGGTAAATTGGTAAGAGACATCATAGATTGCACTATATCCAATAAAGTACGGTTATGAGGTTCGGACACACCATTATGCTGTGGTGTTCCAGGTGGCATAAATTTGTGAAACTATTCCACATTGTTTTAATTGAAGACCAAACTCGTAACTCAAATATTTGTCTCCGCGATCAGATCATAGAAACTTTATTTTCTTGTCACGATGATTTTCCACTTCACTCTGAAATTCTTTGAACTTTTCAAATGTTTCAGACTTATGTTTCATCAAGTAGATATACCCATATCTGCTCAAATCATCTGTGCAGGTGAGAAAATAACGATATCCGCCACGAGCCTCAATATTCATTGGACCACATACATCTGTATGTATGACTTCCAACAAATCTGTTGCTCTCTCCATAGTTCCGGAGAATGGCGTTTTAGTCATCTTGCCCATGAGGCATGGTTCGCAAGCATCAAGTGATTCATAATCAATTGATTCCAAAATCCCATCAATATGGAGTTTCTTCATGCGCTTTACACCAATATGACCTAAATGGCAGTGCCACAAATAAGTTGCACTATCATTATTAACTTTGCATCTTTTGGCTTCAATATTATGAATATGTGTATCACTACGATCGAGATCCAACAAACCATTTTCGTTGGTGTGTATGACCATAGAAGGTTTTTATTCATGTAAACAGAACAACAATTGTTCTCTAACTTAAATGAATAACCGTATTGCAATAAACATGATCAAATCATATTCATGCTCAACGCAAACACCAAATAACACTTATTTAGTTTCAACACTAATCCCGAAAGTACAGGGAGTGTGCGATGATGATCATATCAATCTTGGAACTACTTCCAACACACATCGTCACCTCGCCTTTTACTAGTCTCTGTTTATTCTGCAACTCCCGTTTCGAGTTACTACTCTTAGCAACTGAACCAGTATCAAATACCGAGGGGTTGCTATAAACACTAGTAAGTACACATCAATAACATGTATATCCAATATACCTTTGTTCACTTTGCCATCCTTCTTATCCACCAAATACTTGGGGCAGTTCCGCTTCCAGTGACCAGTCCCTTTGCAGTAGAAGCACTTAGTCTCAGGCTTAGGTACAGACTTGGGCTTCTTCACTTGAGTAGCAACTTGCTTGCCGTTCTTTTGAAGTTCCCCTTCTATCCCTTTGCCCTTTTCTTGAAACTAGTGGTCTTGTTAACCATCAACACTTGATGCTCTTTCTTGATTTCTACCTTCGTCGATTTCAGCATCGCGAAGAGCTCGGGAATTACTTTCGTCATCCCTTACATACTATAGTTCATCACGAAGTTCTACTAACTTGGTGATGGTGACTAGAGAATTCTGTCAATTACTATTTTATCTGGAAGATTAACTCCCACTTGATTCAAGCGATTGTAGTACCCAGACAATCTGAGCACATGCTCACTAGTTGAGCGATTCTCCTCCATCTTTTAGCTATAGAACTTGTTGGAGACTTCATATCTCTCAACTCGGGTATTTGGTTGAAATATTAACTTCAACTCCTAGAACATCTCATATGGTCCATGACGTTCAAAACGTCTTTGAAGTCCCGATTCTAAACCGTTAAGCATGGTGCACTAAACTATCAAGTAGTCATCATATTGAGCTAGCCAAACGTTCATAACGTCTGTATCTGCTCCTGCAATAGGTCTGTCACTTAGCGGTGCATCAAGGACATAATTTTTCTGTGCAGCAATGAGGATAATCCTCAGATCACGGATCCAATCTGCATCTTTGCTACTAACATCTTTCAACATAATTTATTTTCTCTAGGAACATATCAAAAATAAACACAGGGAAGCAACAACGCGAACTATTGATCTATAACATAATTTTCAAAATACTATCAGGACTAAGTTCATGATAAATTTAAGTTCAATCAATCATATTACTTAAGAACTCCCACTTAGATAGACATCCCTCTAATCATCTAAGTGATTACGTGATCCAAATCAACTAAACCATGTCCGATTAACACGTGAGATGGAGTAGTTTCAATGGTGAACATCACTATGTTGATCATATCTACTATATGATTCACGCTCGACCTTTCGGTCTCTGTGTTCCGAGGCCATATCTGTATATGCTAGGCTCGTCAAGTTTAACCTAAGTATTCCGCGTGTGCAACTGTTTTGCACCTGTTGTATTTGAACGTAGAGCCTATCACACCCGATTAACACGTGGTGTCTCAGCACGAAGAACTTTCGCAACGGTGCATACTCAGGGAGAACACTTTATCTTGAAATTTTAGTGAGAGATCATTTTATAATGCTACCTTCAATCAAAGCAAGTTAAGATGCATAAAGGATTAACATCACATGCAATCAATATAAGTGATATGATATGGCCATCATTATCTTGTGCTTGTGATCTCCATCTCCGAAGCACCGTGCTTGTGATCTCCATCTCCAAAGCACCGTTATGATCACCATCGTCACCGGCACGACACCTTGATCTCCATCGTAGTATCGTTGTCGTCTCGCGAACTTATTGCTTTTACGACTATCGCTACCGCTTAGTGATAAAGTAAAACTATTACATGGCGATTGCATTTCATACAATAAAGCGACAATCATATGGCTCCTGCCAGTTGCCGATAACTCGGTTACAAAACATGATCATCTCATACAACAAATTATATCACATCATGTCTTGACCATATCACATCACAACATGCCCTGCAAAAACAAGTTAGACGTCCTCTATTTTGTTGTTGCAAGTTTTACGTGGCTGCTACGGGCTTAGCAAGAACCGTTCTTACCTACGCATCAAAACCACAACGATAGTTTGTCAAGTTGGTGCTGTTTTAACCTTCGCAAGGACCGGGCGTAGCCACACTCGGTTCAACTAAAGTGAGAGAGACAGACACCCGCCAGTCACCTTTAAGCAACAAGTGCTCCCAAGGGTGAAACTAGTCTCGCGTAAGTGTACGCATAATGTCGGTCCGGGCCGCTTCATCTCACAATACCGCTGAACCAAAGTATGACATGCTGGTAAGCAGTATGACTTATATCACCCACAACTCACTTGTGTTCTACTCGTGCATAGCATCAACGAATAAAACCTGGCTCGGATGCCACTGTTGGGGAACGTAGTAATTTCAAAAAAATTCCTACGCACACGCATGATCATGGTGATGCATAGCAACGAGATGGGAGAGTGTTGTCCACGTACCCTCGTAGATCGACAGCGGAAGCGTTATCACAACGCGGTTGATGTAGTCGTACGTCTTCACGATCCGACCGATCAAGTACCGAACGCACGGCACCTCCGAGTTCAGCACACGTTCAGCTCGATGACGTCCCTCGAACTCTGATCGAGCCGAGTGTTGAGGGAGAGTTTCGTCAGCACGACGGCGTGGTGACGATGATGATGTTCCACCGACGCAGGGCTTCGCCTAAGCTCCACAACGGTATTATCGAGGTGTAATATGGTGGAGGGGGGCACCGCACACGGCTAAAACATCATATATCAAGTGTGTTGAGAGGTGCCCCCTTGCCCCCGTATATAAAGGAGCAAGGAGGAGAGGGCCGGCCAAGGGGAGGTGGCGCGCCCAAGGGGAGAGTCCTACTCCCACCGGGAGTAGGACTCCTCCTGTCCTTGTGGGAGTAGGAGAAGGGAAGGGGGAAGGAGAAAGAAGGAAGGGGGCGCCCCCCTCCCTAGTCCAATTCGGACTAGCACATGGGGAGGGATGCGGCCACCCTTTGGGGCCTTTCTCTCCTTTCCCGTATGGCCCATTAAGGCCCAATACGAATTCCCGTAACTCTCCGGTACTCCGAAAAATACCCGAATCACTCGGAACCTTTCCGAAGTCCGAATATATTCGTCCAATATATCGATCTTCACGTCTCGGCCATTTCGAGACTCCTCGTCATGTCCCCGATCTCATCCGGGACTCCGAACTCCTTCGATACATCAACATACATAAACTCATAATAAAACTGTCATCGTAACGTTAAGCGTGCGGACCCTACGGGTTCGAGAACTATGTAGACATGACCGAGACACCTCTCCGGTCAATAACCAATAGCGGAACCTGGATGCTCATATTGGCTCCCACATATTCTACGAAGATCTTTATCGGTCAAACCGCATAACAACATACGTTGTTCCCTTTGTCATCGGTATGTTACTTGCCCGAGATTCGATCGTCGGTATCTCGATACCTAGTTCAATCTCGTTACCGGCAACTCGTTCCATAATACATCATTCCGCAACAAACTCATTAGTCACAATGCTTGCAAGGCTTATAGTGATGTGCATTACCGAGTGGGCCCAGAGATACTTCTCCGACAATCGGAGTGCCAAATCCTAATCTCGAAATACGCCAACCCAACAAGTACCTTTGGAGACACTTGTAGAGCACCTTTATAATCACCCAGTTACGTTGTGACGTTTGGTAGCACACAAAGTGTTCCTCCGGTAACGGGAGTTGCATAATCTCATAGTCATAGGAACATGTATAAGTCATGAAGAAAGCAATAGCAACATACTGAACGATCGAGTGCTAAGCTAACGGAATGGGTCATGTAAATCACGTCATTCTCCTAATGAGGTGATCCCGTTAATCAAATGACAACTCATGTCTATGGCTAGGAAACATAACCATCTTTGATTAACGAGCTAGTCAAGTAGAGGCATACTAGTGACACTCTGTTTGTCTATGTATTCACACATGTATTATGTTTCCGGTTAATACAATTCTAGCATGAATAATAAACATTTATCATGATATAAGGAAATAAATAATAACTTTATTATTGTCTCTAGGGCATATTTCCTTCAGTCTCCCACTTGCACTAGAGTCAATAATCTAGTTCACATCGCCATGTGATTTAACATCAATAATTCACATCACCATGTGATTAACACCCATAGTTCACATCTCTATGTGACCAACACTCAAAGGGTTTACTAGAGTCAATAATCTAGTTCACATCGCTATGCGATTAACACCCAAAGAGTACTAAGGTGTGATCATGTTTTGATTGTGAGATAATTTTAGTCAACGGGTCTGTCACATTCAGATCCGTAAGTATTTTGCAAATTTCTATGTCTACAATGCTCTGCACGGAGCTACTCTAGCTAATTGCTCCCACTTTCAATATGTATCTAGACCGAGACTTAGAGTCATCTAGATTTAGTGTCAAAACTTGCATCGACGTAACCCTTTACGACGAACCTGTTGTCACTTCCATAATCGAGAAACATATCCTTATTCCACTAAGGATAATTTTTACCGCTGTCAAGTGATGTACTCCTAGATCACTATTGTACTCCCTTGCCAAAATCGGTGTAGGGTATACAACAGATCTGGTACACAGCATGGCATACTTTATAGAACCTATGGCCAAGGCATAGGGAATGACTTTCATTCTCTTTCTATCTTTTGCCGTGGTCGGGCTTTGAGTCTTTACTCAATTTCACACCTTGTAACACAGGCAAGAACTCTTTCTTTGACTATTCTATTTTGAACTACTTCAAAATCTTGTTAAGGTATGTACTCATTGAAAAACTTATCAAGCGTCTTCATCTATCTCTATAGATCTTGATGCTCAATATGTAAGCAGCTTCACCGAGGTCTTTCTTTGAAAAACTCCTTTCAAACACTCCTTTATGCTTTGCAGAATAATTCTACATTATTTCTGATCAACAATATGTCATTCACATATACTTATCAGAAATGCTGTAGTGCTCCCACTCACTTTCTTGTAAATACAGGCTTCATCGCAAGTCTGTATAAAACTATATCCTTTGATCAACTTATCAAAGCGTATATTCCAACTCCGAGATGCTTGCACCAGTCCACAGATGGATTGCTGGAGCTTGCATATTTTTTTAGCACCTTTAGGATTGACAAAACCTTCTGGTTGCATCATATACAACTGTTCTTTAATAAATCCGTTAAGGAATGCAGTTTTGTTTATCCATTTACCAGATTTCATAAAATGCGGCAATTGCTAACATGATTCGGACAGAATTAAGCATAGATACGAGTGAGAAACTCTCATCGTAGTCAACACCTTGAACTTTGTCAAAAACCTTTTTCCGACAATTCTAGCTTTGTAGATAGTAACACTACTATCAGCGTCCGTCTTCCTCTTGAAGATCCATTTAATCTCATTGGCTCGCCGATCATTGGCCAAGTCAATCAAAGTCCATACTTTGTTCTCATACATGGATCTCATCTCAGATTTCATGGCCTCAAGCCATTTTGCGGAATCTGGGCTCACCATCGCTTCTTCATAGTTCGTAGGTTCGTCATGGTCAAATAACATGACCTCCAGAACAGGATTACCGTACCACTCTGGTGTGGATCTCACTTCTGGTTTACCTACGAGGTTTGGTAGTAACTTGATCTGAAGTTACATGATCATCATCATTAACTTCCTCACTAATTGGTGTAGGAGTCACAGGAACAGATTTCTGTGATGAACTACTTTCCAATAAGGGAGCAGGTACAGTTATCTCATCAAGTTCTACTTTCCTCCCACTCACTTCTTTCGAGAGAAAACTCCTTCTCTAGAAAGGATACATTTTTAGCAACAAATGTCTTGCCTTCGGATCTGTGATAGAAGGTGTACCCAACTGTCTCCTTTGGGTATCCTATGAAGACACATTTCTCCGATTTGGGTTTGAGCTTATCAGGATGAAACTTTTTCACATGAGCATCGCAACCCCAAACTTTAAGAAACGACAACTTTGGTTTCTTGCCAAACCACAGTTCATAAGGCGTCGTCTCAACGGATTTTGATGGTGCCCTATTTAATGTGAATGTAGCTGTCTCTAATGCATAACCCCAAAACGATAGTGGTAAATTGGTAAGAGACATCATAGATTGCACTATATCCAATAAAGTACGGTTATGAGGTTCGGACACACCATTATGCTGTGGTGTTCCAGGTGGCATAAATTTGTGAAACTATTCCACATTGTTTTAATTGAAGACCAAACTCGTAACTCAAATATTTGTCTCCGCGATCAGATCATAGAAACTTTATTTTCTTGTCATGATGATTTTCCACTTCACTCTGAAATTCTTTGAACTTTTCAAATGTTTCAGACTTATGTTTCATCAAGTAGATATACCCATATCTGCTCAAATCATCTGTGCAGGTGAGAAAATAATGATATCCGCCACGAGCCTCAATATTCATTGGACCACATACATCTGTATGTATGACTTCCAACAAATATGTTGCTCTCTCACTAGTTCCGGAGAACGGCGTTTTAGTCATCTTGCCCATGAGGCATGGTTCGCAAGCATCAAGTGATTCATAATCAATTGATTCCAAAATCCCATCAATATGGAGTTTATTCATGCGCTTTACACCAATATGACCTAAACGGCAGTGCCACAAATAAGTTGCACTATCATTATTAACTTTGCATCTTTTGGCTTCAATATTATGAATATGTGTATCACTACGATCGAGATCCAACAAACCATTTTCGTTGGTGTGTATGACCATAGAAGGTTTTTATTCATGTAAACAGAACAACAATTGTTCTCTAACTTAAATGAATAACCGTATTGCAATAAACATGATCAAATCATATTCATGCTCAACGCAAACACCAAATAACACTTATTTAGTTTCAACACTAATCCTGAAAGTACAGGGAGTGTCCGATGATGATCATATCAATCTTGGAACTACTTCCAACACACATCGTCACCTCGCCTTTTTACTAGTCTCTGTTTATTCTGCAACTCCCGTTTCGAGTTACTACTCTGAGCAACTGAACCAGTATCAAATACCGAGGGGTTGCTATAAACACTAGTAAGTACACAGCAATAACATGTATATCCAATATACCTTTGTTCACTATGCCATCCTTCTTATCCACCAAATACTTGGGGCAGTTCCGCTTCCAGTGACCAGTCCCTTTGCAGTAGAAGCACTTAGTCTCAGGCTTAGGTACAGACTTGGGCTTCTTCACTTGAGTAGCAACTTGCTTGCCGTTCTTTTGAAGTTCCCCTTCTATCCCTTTGCCCTTTTCTTGAAACTAGTGGTCTTGTTAACCATCAACACTTGATGCTCTTTCTTGATTTCTACCTTCGTCGATTTCAGCATCGCGAAGAGCTCGGGAATTACTTTCGTCATCCCTTACATACTATAGTTCATCACGAAGTTCTACTAACTTGGTGATGGTGACTAGAGAATTCTGTCAATTACTATTTTATCTGGAAGATTAACTCCCACTTGATTCAAGCGCTTGTAGTACCCAGACAATCTGAGCACATGCTCACTAGTTGAGCGATTCTCCTCCATCTTTTAGCTATAGAACTTGTTGGAGACTTCATATCGCTCAACTCGGGTATTTGCTTGAAATATTAACTTCAACTCCTGGAACATCTGATATGGTCCATGACGTTCAAAACGTCTTTGAAGTCCCGATTCTAAACCATTAAGCATGGTGCACTAAACTATCAAGTAGTAATCATATTGAGCTAGCCAAACGTTCATAACGTCTGTATCTGCTCCTGCAATAGGTCTGTCACTTAGCGGTGCATCAAGGACATAATTTTTCTGTGCAGCAATGAGGATAATCCTCAGATCACGGATCCAATCCGCATGCTACTAACATCTTTCAACATAATTTATTTTCTCTAGGAACATATCAAAAATAAACACAGGGAAGCAACAACGCAAGCTATTGATCTATAACATAATTTTCGAAATACTATGGTGGCTCTCGATCGGGTTGGATCAAGCTAAGATGAGATTGCCCTACTATGGTGGCTAGCTCTACTTATATAGGACCTGGTTCTCTTCCCAAATATCGAGCGGGAAGGGAGCCAACAACGGCGGGCAAATTTGAAGGGGGACAGCTAGTACAAGCTATCCTGACAAAAGTAGTCTTCGCCTGCGAAAAGCTCTGGTGGTGACACCGTCTTGGGCTCCACAATGACCTCCGTCTTGCCGTCCTCCCGGTCTTGGTCTCGTTGCAACAATATAGCAACCTTTGCCTGATGCCTCGGTACTCTTCGCCTGCGCTGGCCTACTTAGCACCAAAGAGGAAATAAGGACGCTGTGCGCGCTGGCGCCCGCCTGGTGTTGTTTGTCTTGGCTCACGTCACGAGAGCCTCGTGAGGTTTGCTACGCCTTGACATCTCCGCTCCTCGTGAGCCTACCTGGCTAGGCCACTCCAGAGGAGGTCTTGCGTCGTCCCCCTCGCAAGGCTTGGACCCTCGCGAGGGTCTTGGATGCCTTGTTGATGAAGATGGGTCGTACGGCCTGCTGGCATAGCCACGCTGTGGGCCGCAGGCAGGCAAGTCTGGGGACCCCCGTTCCCAGAACGCCGATAGTACCCCCCGGGCCCAAGGTGTGCTCGGGCATGGCTTCGCGGCGAAGCCAAGGGTCAAGTTCGGAGCACCGCGGGCCCCAAAATCATGCGGCCTCGGTTGACGCGTGGCGGTTGATTGGATGTGAGCGTCTCCGCTTCCCCACGCTGCCTCGACAACTGCACGACTTGACAAGTCCCTGCGACATGCAAGGAAAACCATCATTACCTGCGATCGTGGGAGACGCTGGTTGGCCTTCTCTTGCTATAAATGGGGAGGGGGGCAGAGCCCCCATCGCCCATGTCTTCCTTGCTTGTTTCCTCCTCCCCGCTCCACTGCTGACAACAATGGTGCCTATCAGAAGGTTTTCTGCCGAAGAGAAAGGAAAAGCTCCCCGTGATGATTCGGGGCCACCTCCGCCGAAGAAGAGGTCGACCCATCGCCGTGATGAAGCGGCGATGCAGGTGGTGTCGAGGCCTTGGTGCGAGCGGCCTCCTCTGGGGTACCCGCTACCCTTGTACGCCCGAGCCGAGGGCTCGGGAGGATGGAGTGACGAGCAACGCCGCCCACGCCGTGTCCGGGGCCGCCGCACCACAGCGACGCGTGCCGTCGCCCCTGGGATCCACGCCGCGGACTCCTCGCGCGAGTTGGTGCTGTGGGCGTCGATGCCTCCAAGCTCCTGGATCCGCTTCCCGCGGTTCTTCTCCGACGTGATGCCGCTGAGGGGGCCTCTCGAGCTCTGGTTGCAGCATGCCGACTGCAGCGCTGCGGCGACCGGAGCGGAGATCGAAGGGGTTCCCACCGGCAAGATCTTCATGACCCGCGGCTGGGGGGAGATCGCATGGGTCTGCCGTGCGAGGGGCGCCCTCGCCATCCACTTCGAGTACGATGGCGCTTCCACGCTCTTCTTCAAGGTCTTCGACGCCGAGGGCCGCCGCCTGGAGTGCTGCTCCGGAGAGGAGCGCCAAACTGACGCGCGCTCCGCTAACGGCTGCTCTAGCAGCAGCAGACCTTGGGAGTCCAGCAGCTCTCCTAAGCTTTACAAGACTCCGGAGATGAGTGATGACAGCTATGTGCCCCCGAGCTCTCGCCGCGCTCGGAGCAGAGCTGCGGCATCCGGCCGTCGCCGCCGCTGATCTGAATGGGGTTGGCGCCGACCCCCCGTGGCCCACTGTTGATGATGGCGTCCGCCACGGAAGGGTGCAGATAGGATTCCCCTTAGTATCAGCTTTTGTTTCCTGCGAAGAATCATGAATCACCCCGTGGGGGGCATGTAAGGATCTGCAATGTCTTTTGTACTTATCTTCCTTGTTATGAAAACTTAGCGAATGTGTGTACCGTTAAGGCTGGTCCCCCCTTTCTTTCCTCACGATGGCTTGTTGCTCTGCGCTGACAGGTCCCGGTCCCCAGGCGGCTACAGCCGTCACTGGTATGCCAGGTCGCGTGCCGTGGTCAAGGCCAGGAGGTGTGCGGCCCGAGGTCCAGTAAGAGCCCCTAAGACGCGATGCTCAGGAGGTCCCCCTTAGCGCTCAAGCAGCCATGGTAAGGCAAGAGAGGGAGTTGACGTGGCCGCAACGGGGTCGCGGCAAGGCGAGGGTGACCATCAGGCTCCAACATTTGGCCGATCCAAGAGCGGGACTTATCTTGTCGACTTTGCAGTGACTCCCGACGTCGCGCTAGGGCTGCGCGCCAACTCATGCGACATAGCTAGGCCGGCCCATACAAGTTTCCCTCCCCTCATGCTCTCCTTAGTACTCTACGTCCTCAGGTCCTGGCCCTCGAGCGAGCTCAGCCACCGCTGGTATGCCAGGTCGCGATGCCATGGTCAAGGCCAGGGGGTGAGGGTTGGAGAGCCAATAAGAGCTCCTGAGTGGCGATGCTCAGGAGCCCCCCTTTAACGTGCAAGCGAATTGCACGAGAGAAAAGGAGACTCGAGGTGCCGCTTGCTATCCGTCCCACGGGATCCCTGTCAACTGGCACAAGAAGAAACACGGTTTGCCGTTACAGCTGGCAACTTGCCGCTGGTTGCTCTGGATGAGGTGAAGGCACTGAGGGCCTGGTGAGGTGCCGTGCGCGGGGTGTGCCGTGAGCCAGAGCTCGACCGCTCAGGTTTGTCGACGTGACAGGGACGGACCCATGCACCAGTGCCGTGCCTGTGTGGAGGCCCTGGGGAGGCGATGTCGAGCTGGTGATAGCAGTTGGCAGGTTAAGCATGGAGAGCAGATCAAGATGGATAAATGCAGGAAGATACATGCCACTGGGTCCGGCCCGAGCGGCTTGGGGATGATGCAGCCCGAGGGGCGCCCCCAGCAAGGTAAGCTAAAGACATAAGCAAAAGGGATACATGCCACAGGGACGGACCCACGCGGCCTAGGAATAATGCAGCTCGAGGGGCGCTCCCAGCTAAACAAGCTTGGAAGATGTCACCTGGTTCTGTAGACGAAGTAGAGTTGGTGCAGCTGAAGACGTGCGTTGAAGAAATGACTCCTCATGAGCCGCCGGAGCCCTGAGCCTCGGGAGGCTCTGGGGCTCGGGAGGTTCCCTGAAGACCGTCTCCATCTCCTCCAGGACGGCGTGGTACCTGGCCTCCTGAGCCGCCAGGACACGCCACATGTTGCGCTGATAGGCCGACGCCATGCCCGGCAAGCCGAAGGGCATGCGAACGTAGTTGTGCGGCGCCCTCGCAGCGGCCCACACGCGAAGGCCAGAAGCACTCCTGAGATGCGGCCCGGTTGAGCCCTGGGACGTCGATGCAGACACGCAGCCCTGCATCCTCGACAGGATGGGGAGCTGCGCCTCGTGAGCGGCGGTCGCCGCGCATGGCTCTTGCGTCTTGCAGTTCCTGGGTGGTCTTGGTGATGAACTCCTGGGTGGTGGGCACTCCTTGCCCCGTGCTCTCCTGAGGAACATGTGCCGCGAAGCACGCTTCCAGGTAGTGCCGAAGCGCCTCCCTCATGAGGTTGGCAAGGTCTGAGGCCCTCCAGAAGAGAGCCCCCGAGCCCTGCCCGAGGAGGGCGCCGGGCGCGCTTTCCTATGCGATGGAAGGAGGTGCCCCTGGGACAGACGCTGATCCTGATGAGACTCCTGCCGCGACGCAATCCTCCTGAGGTCCTGCGCGGCGCAACTGCTTCTTCCTGGGAATTGTCTTCGGAGGGCGTTCACTTCTGCTGTCGGGGTCGTCGATTGCTGCGGCTTGAAAGGCGCGCTCGAGGGAGCACACTGCATCCCTCTCTTCACATGGGACCGTGATGATCCCTCTGCTTCATGGCATCTTGAGAACGTTGTAGCTGTGATGGGTGACTGCCATGAACTTGGCCAGGGCTGGATACCCGAGGATGGCATTGTACAGCAGGCGGATGTGCGCGACGTCGAAGTCGATGAGCTCGGTGCGGTAGTTCTTGTGCTCCCCGAAGGTGACACGCAGGCGGACCTGCCCTATCGGTGTGGTGGAACCGTCGGTCACTCCTGAGAAAGGCTTGGTGGGCTGGAGCTGTCCATATGGCATTTGGAGGTTGTCGAACGTGTCGACGGACAGGACATTGAGCCCTGCGTCGCCGTCGATGAGGGTCTTGGTAACCTGCACATTGCTGATGACTGGGGAACACAGCATAGGGAGGGTGCCAGCGGTGGCTACGCACTTGAGCTGATCTGCCGAGTTGAAAGCGATGGCGCACTAGGACCACTTGAGCGGGCGCGTGGCCTCGAGCTTGGGGAGCACCGCGTTCACCTCACGAGCGAACTGTTTGAAGATGCGCTAAGAGGCTGGGGCCTGGGCGCCACTCAAGATGCAGGCGATTGCACGTGGCTCCTGAAAGCCCCCAGCCCCCTCGTCCTGGTGGTGGTCGTCGTTCCTTCTTGGTGGCGGCAGCGGGGAAGACCGGTGTTGCCCTAGGGGTGATCCTCACGAGGCGGGTCCCTCCAGGAGCCCTTGTGAGGTTGGTCCTGCCAGGGATCCTCACGAGGCCGGTCGCGCCACTCCTGGTGCGGGCCACGGTCGTCCCAGCATCTGCCTCCACGTCCTCCTCCCCGGCCGGAGCCCCGGTCGCTGCGCTCGGGGCGTCGACCAAAGCGTCCTTCTCGTATGGCTCTGAGCTCTTGACAGTCACTGGTGTTGTGGGTGTTCAGGTTGTGGAAGGCGCAGAACGGTCGGCTGTTCTTGGAAGACTCGGGTTGATCTCTGCCCCGCTTGGTGTCGGGCTCCGCTGCGAGCACATCTGCCTCCTTGCGCTTAACGTCCTTGGCCTTGGTTTTCTTCTCCTCTGCGCCCACGGCCGGCAGCTCAAGGAGAGAGAGGCGCCCCTCCTCAGCTCTTGCGCACTTGGTCGCCAGGTTGAACAACTCCTGAGAGGTGCAGAGCTCCTCGTGGATGGTGAGCTCTTCCTTCATCTTGACATCACGGACGCCATCTGAGAACGGGGAGATGATGGCTTCGTCCGTGACCTTGGGGATCTTGAGGCGGGTATTGTTGAAGCGCTGGATGTACTTCTGGAGGGTCTCTCATGGTTGTTGCTTGATGCGGCGTAGATCACCCGCGGCCGGCCGGCGGTCGCGAGTGCCCTGGAAGTTGGCGATGAAGCGGTCGCGCATTTCGTCCCAAGAGGAGATTGAGCCGTGCTGCAGGTTCAGGAGCCAGGAGCGGGCTCCATCCTAGAGAGCCATGGGAAAACAGTTCGCCATGGCTTTTTCGTCGCCGTTGGCCGCTTCGATGCTCAGCTCATAGAGCTGCAGGAATTCCGCGGGGTCGGCGGTGTCGTCGTAGCGAGGAGGCAGATCTGGCTTGAACTTGCCTGGCCAAGCGACGCTACGCAGCTCGGTGGTGAAGGCGCGGCAGCCAGCCGTGGTTGCCGGGGCCCGCTTCGGAGGTGGAGCTTGGTCTTGACAAGGTGGTGCGAGGAGCGCAGGTGCAGCTTCTCGCGGCCGCGGGATTTCTTGGCAGCTTTCTCTACTCGCGTGCGGGCACGGGGCGTGGTGGATCACGTCGCGGAGCCACGCGCCTTGGTGCCAAGGCACCGTCTTGGGGCAGAGGTGGTGGAGGCACGCCATGAGCCTCATCGCCCATGGCTGGTTGAGGGGGAGTTTGAGAGAGGGACGGCGCTGGGGAGCCCCCTGCGGCGCGGACGTGGTCGAGCCACTCCTCATAGAGGTCGTCGACGGGGCGGTAGCGCAGGAGTTCGTTTGCCGCGAGGAGCGCGGCCCGCACCTCCATGGGAGCGCGGCGCGCGTGAGACGAAGAACCGGCAGGGGTCAGCGATGGAGTGGCGGTGCGGCCGTCCTGCCGCACCGAAGGATGCAGCGAGGACGCCTGCTGCTCGTTCCCCGCTGGACCGGTGGCAGTGTTGGCGGCAGGATACGGAGAACGACGAGGTGGCCCGCCGACGGTAGCCGTCTGAGCGACGCGTGCCGTGAGGGCAGCCCGACGCTCAGCCCGAGCACGGCGAGCGTCCGCCATGGAGACGACGGAGCGACGGAGTGACAACTGATGGAAGGGAAGCTACGGCGCACCCCTACCTGGTGTGCCAAATGTCGGATGTGGGGTTTCGGCAAACCCTTAAGGTTCGAACACTGGGGTGCGCGCAAAGTCTTTCCCTCCTACCGATCTACGCCCTAGCTCGCTAAGATCTCACGGACGAACTCGACGAACTCGCAACACAGAAAGACACGAGTTTTATACTGGTTCGGGCCACCGTTGTGGTGTAATACCCTACTCCAGTGTGGTGGTGTTGGATTTCCTCTAGGGCTGATGATGAACAGTACAAGGGAAGAACAGCCTCCTGAGGTTGAGGTGTTCTTGTGGCTAGGGTAGGCTCTCGATCGGGTTGGATCAAGCTAAGATGAGATTGCCCTACTATGGTGGCTAGCTCTACTTACATAGGCCCTAGTCCTCTTCCCAAATATCGAGCGGGAAGGGAGCCAACAACGGTGGGCAAATTTGAAGGGGGACAGCTAGTACAAGCTATCCTGACAAAAGTGGTCTTCGCCTGCGAAAAGCTCAGGTGGTGACGCCGTCTTGGGCTCCACGATGACCTCCATCTTGCCGTCCTCCTGGTCTTGGTCTCGTTGCATCAATATAGCAACCTTTGCCTGATGCCTCGGTACTCTTCGCCTGCGCTGGCCTCCTTAGCACCAAAGAGGAAATAAAGACGCTACGTGCGCTGGCACCCGCCTGGTGTCGTTCGTCATGGCTCACGTCACGAGATCCTTGTGAGGTTTGCCCCACCTTGATATCTCCGCTCCTCGTGAGCCTGGCTGGCTAGGCCAGTCCAGAGGAGGTCTTGAGTCGTCTGCCTCGCGAGGGTTTTGGATGCCTTGTTGATGAAGATGGGCCGTACGGCCTGCTAGCTTAGCCATGCTGTGGGCCGCAGGCAGGCAAGTCTGGGGACCCCCGTTCCCAGAACACCGACAATCAATATGCCAATGCCTTCTTTCTACCATATCCTTGGTGTTAAGTCTATCCATAATGAGCATCCAGGCAAAGACTTTTATTTTCATGGTGCAGCAACTTTTCCAAATCCATAGCAACAGAGGATTGAAGGTATGGTTGGCAAACCTGGAGATGTAAAACTACTTAGGAGTATATGGTTTATTAGAACCATGCCAGGACCAAACATCATTTAACTCAGGATTTCTCTCATGACTTTCTAGCAGATTTTGCATCACCTGAAGCTCTTGATGGGCTTGCCTAGAAAGAGGCAAGTGAAACCATGACAGTAGGTTAGGATTATTGAAACCATCCTTCACTAAAACCAGAGTATCTTTGGCATAGGAAAATAACCATGGAAATCTGTACTGTAGAGGCAAAACAGAATTACAAACCTGCCATTTATCCTGCCAAAAAAGAGCAGTATCACCTTCATTGACATTAACCCAAGAGATTTCTCTGAATTGATCCAGCAGTTTAAGAATATCCTTCCACCAAAAAGACCCACAAGGTGTTGTTCCTTGAGGTACAACCTCATGGTAATAAGAATTCCAAATGAGTTGACCCCAGGGAATATCAGCTTTGTTGAGGAACTTGTTGACATGTTTCAAGAGCAAAGCCACATTTTGAAAACCAAGATCAAGGATGCCAAGCCCTCCTTTATTCTTGGGTCTACAAATCAAATCCCAAGCAGCCAAAGATGGAGCAGGTTCTTGCCTGTTTTTCCTCCACAGACATTGCCTCTAAATTCTTTGGAGTTGCTTCAGAATACCAGGAGGGATGAACAAACTACAGAGAAAGAAAATTGGCAAGGAGGATAAAGCAGAATTAATATATTGTAGTGTGCCCCCCTAAGCTAGAAAAGATGAACTAGTTGTCATTCTCCTCTCCATGCAAGTTACCAGAGGCAACAAATCAGACATTGTAGGTCTGGTAGTTCCCACAGGCAAGCCCAAATATGTAAAAGGCATCTTTCCCACTTGACAACCAAAAATGGAGGATAATCTCCCAGTTTCCTCCTGGGAAACATTAATTGGGACCATAGAAGATTTATGGTAATTGACATCAAGCCCGGTTGACTGAGAGAAGACTAACAACATTCTCTTAAGGGCCAATAGTGGGTTTTCATCAGCTGGGACAATTATCAAAGTGTCATAAGAATATTGCACAATTGTGTAGTCCTTGTCATGACAAGGAATTGGTAATTGAAGCTCCCCTCTGTGATGCATATCATTTACCACTGATTGTAATAAATCTGCAGTCAGGACGAAAAGAAGTGGTGAAACATGATCCCCTTGCCTCACACCTTTTTTACAGACAAATTGCTTGCCAGGCACACCATTCAGAAGAACTGCGGAAGTCCCAGAAGTCAAAAGATCCTTAACCCAACTGATCCATTTGGCATTAAACCCTTTGTGCTTCATAATCACAAAAACAGCTTCATGCTCAATGGAATCAAAAGCCTTCTCAAAATTGTAAGTGCATCTAGTGCCCCTTAGTGATTTTGGTGTATTGAAGACTTATAGGTTAAGGGACTAATGTGTTTATAAGTGTACACAGGTCTATAAGTCTATAAGGAGTTTGATATTTACAGAGAAATTCGACCCCTAAAAATGAAGTTCTTCGACTGAAGACTTTGGATTTCTGAAGACTTTCTGAAGACTTTGAAAGAGAAGAAATTGGTGTGAGCTTGAATACTTGGTATTCATTTGAGGAACATTAAGCGTGAAGACTTTTGTTTTCGTAGTTTCATTTTCTCTTTCTTGAGTCATAGGAAACACCGTACTGTTAAAGGGGGTCGAGGAAATACTAAGGAAAAATTTCCATGTGATGCTCAACTCAAAATCCTACACCTACCAATCCCTTTGAGTGAAGCCATTGGAAATCTCATACAGTTCAGTCATATTCTTCAGTTACACAGACGAAGTTCTTCTAGTCTCTCAGGAATTTGTTCTGACTGAGGAGTTAGGAATTCGCCAGTGCGGATTGCCTACACAGTGAGGAACATGATAGCCCTGAGGAATTTCATAATCAGATTCATCAGAACAAGGTCTTCACTCAACTACATAGCTACGTGAGGAACATGTCACCATTTGAGTTGAAGCCTTATGCTCCGTGGATTATGAGATTCACCAGAACAAGGTCTTCACTCAACTACAAAGCTGATACAGTGAACCATTGCAACTACTTGCCCCCGATTGAAGTCCTGAAACGGACATTTTCCTCAGCTGATGAAAAGGGCAAGGCTACTGCTGATGAAGGCATTCGTCCATTGGATGGTCAATTTCACAAGGCTGCATCCTAATCCACCAATGATGACTCTGCCACCCATGACTCTGCCGCGAACGCACCCACGCAAAATCCTCAAGGCATAGCTCCCAGGGTGATGACTGACCGTGAGCTTCTCCTCAGTCTTCACCAGAAGGTTGATCGCAATCACAAATGGGTCAAGTGTCAGTTTGGTTCAATTCTTCACGACATGACTGCTACCCACAATGAAGTGAAGAAAAACCATTACTACCTTCATGAAACCCTCAACCGCACCTGGGCTGTTCTGTCGCACATATGGTAAAGATCTGAAGAAAAAGGGTCTCAAGGAAGGTTTTGACTGGGCTGCACCTCCTCCGAAGAAGTACAAGAAGGTCAAGGTTCCTTCCTTGGTGGCCAGCTCCTATTCTTCATCACGTGACACTGATGAACATGAAGACTTGGACGACACTGCGGCAGGCCCTACTCCATCAAACGACCCCAACAACGCTGACGCTCCTTCATCAACTTGATATTCTTCAGGGGCGTTAGTCCTCATTTTCGAACCTTTTGGTCATTCGATGACAAAGGGGGAGAAATTTGAGTTAGTCTTCAAGCGGGTCTATCTTATATGGGCGTTTTTTTTAAGTTACAACTCTCGTTCTTCTGATGACTTTGTTGGATCGAGTTGTAAACTTAAAACTCTATGGTGGCCTGATACTTTTGCTGTTTCTTCTGTAATCTTATTCCTCGTTAATGTTATTGCACGCATGCTGAATTACATCAGTCACCATATTTCATCATGCATTTGAAATTCTTCATATTATATGTCAAATGCGTGTATGAATTACAAGATATAGGGGGGGTCTCCATGATTCAACTCTTCAAGTGTGCATTGCTTCAATTCCTCACTATGCACATCTTCAGGGGGAGTTCTTCTATATCTTGCAATCAAATTCCTCAATATCAGTATTTACACCTCATATGTATATCCCCGTTGAAAACTTAACCTATATTGTCATCAATCACCAAAAAGAGGGAGACTGTAAGTGCATCTAGTGCCCCTTAGTGATTTTGGTGTATTGAAGACTTATAGGTTAAGGGACTAATGTGTTTATAAGTTTACACAGGTCTATAAGTCTATGAGGAGTTTGATATTTACAGAGAAAGTTGACCCCTAAAAATGAAGTTCTTTGACTGAAGACTTTGGATTTCTGAAGACTTTGAAAGTGAAGAAATTGGTGTGACCTTGAAGACTTGGTATTCATTTGGAACATGAAGCGTGAAGACTTTTGTTTTCGTAGTTTCATTTTCTCTTTCTTGAGTCATAGGAAACACCGTACTGTTGAAGGGGGTCGAGGAAATACTAAGGAAAAATTTCCATGTGATGCTCAACTCAAAATCCTACACCTACCAATCCCTTCGAGTGAAGCCATTGGAAATCTCCTACAGTTCAGTCATATTCTTCAGTGACAGAGATGAAGTTCTTCTGGTCTCTGAGGAATTTGTTCTGACTGAGGAGTTACGAATTCAGCAGTGTGGATTGCCTACATAGTGAGGAACATGATAGCCCTGAGGAATTTGATAATCAGATTTCCGACCGTTGCTGTGCTATGCGCCAGTTGTCCCAAAATATCTACCCACCTAACGGTCATATCACTGAAGGGCATTTATGTCTTATCATGACGGGCTGCTCCCTAGGCTATAAATAGCCAACCCCTACAACCACTAGCTGGTTGGCTGCTCCGAGAGAAACTGACACTTGTCAATTGAGAGCATCCCATCCTCCGAGGACTTTGAGCGAAAATCATCAAGTGAGGAAAACCCAAACCCAAACACCTACAAACCCCAAGTGATTGAGCATCACTGAAGAGATTGATCCTGCGTGGATCCGACGCTTGTTACCTTTGAAGACTGTGCTTCTTCCAGACGGTTAGGCGTCATGGTCTAGAGCATCCAAGAGGAAATTGTGGATCGCCGAGTGACCGAGTTTGTGAAGGTTTGGAAGTCACCTGAAGACTTACCATGAGTGATTGGGCGAGGTCTGTGTGACCTTAGCTTAAGGAGAATACTGTGAGGACTGTGTGTCCTCGGGTTTAAATACCTAACCGCTCCAACCAGACGTACAACTGAGACAGCAGTTGGAACTAGTGTACCAAATCATTGTCTTCACCAAGCCTACTGGTTCTATTCCCTCAACTCTTTCATTTCCTCATTACTGTGTTGTGCACTTGTTCATATCTGTGTTTGAAGACTTTGACTGAAGACTTTCTCAATTTCCTTAGTTCAATTTCTTTATTCTATTTGTCTTCATCCTGTGTTATCCTGTGGTTATGCTTTCGGTACTCTGTGCTTGTCTCCATTTCATCATGATGACTATGCTTGTGTTCTACTATGCATACTTTTGAGTACTTATTCCGCGGCAAGTAGTTCTTCGCTAAGGAATTTCCTCACCCACAAATTCCTCAATGAAGAATTCATAAAAATCGCCTATTCACCCCCCTCTAGTCGATATAACGCACTTTCAATTGGTATCAGAGCAAGGTACTCCCTTGTTCTGTGTGATTTTGGTGTAACCGCCTGGAGTTTTAGTTATGTCGACCGCAGGTATGATCAAGGTCTCTGCTGGGTGTCCTACCTTCGATGGGACGGACTACCCTTACTGGAAGAATAAGATGCGAATGCATCTTGAGGCAATTAATAACAATCTCTGGTATGTTGTGGAAAATGGTGTTCCCTCTGTCTCACCCTCACTGAACGCTACTGATGTGAAGAGATTCTAGCAACTCGATTCTCAAGCAAAGAATATCATATGTGGCCATCTGAGCAAAGGACAGTATGGAAGAGTGAGTGCTTTGGAAACTGCTAAGCTTATCTGGGATAGGCTGTCCAAAGTAAATGAAGGGGTCTCAACTCAGCGTGACTCCCGAGTTGATGTTCTTCGCAATCTCTTCAACCGCTTCAAAAGACTCGACAATGAAAATGTTCAACAAACCTTCGATCGCCTCAATGACATCTCAAATGAGCTTCAAGCGCTCGGTGCCACTGACATCATCGACCATGAGGTGGTGAAGAAACTGCTGAGATCGCATGATTCCTCATTTGATACTCTAGCATTGATGATACAAGAGCGTGCTGATTACAAGTCACTTGATCCCGCTGATATCCTTGAGAGGCTAAATACTCATGAGTTCCAGCTTGCTGAAAAGAGAGATCTTTATGGTTCGAGCTATGGCAGATCACGTGCACTGAAGGCCAAGGCAGTTTCTGAGTCTGAAGATGAAGACTCTGAGAGCAGCCTTGATGATCCTGAAGAACTGAGCCATGATCTAGCACTGCCCGTGAAGAAATTCCAGAAGTTCTCAAGACGTGGTCGCTTTGGAAGACCCTCAAGGAGCAATGATTCCTCATCCAGTGACTACAAGAAGATGCTTTGTCACAAATGCAAGAAACCAGGACACTACATTCAAGATTGTCCTCAGTGGGAAAAGGAATCAAAGAAGAAGAAATACAAGGATTACAGTTCTGATGATGTGAAGAAAAAGAAGAAATCCTCAAAATCTTCATCATCAAAATCCTCAAAGTCTTCATCTCACAAGAAGAGCAGCTCCAAGAAGCCTCGGGCATTCATTGGCAAGGAAATGGACTCTGAGGCTGAATTTGAAGAAAATGAGGAAGAGGAGGCATCTCAAGATTCCGAATCCGGTGTGGCGAGCCTAGCCCTCACTACTTCATTCGTCAGTAAGTCTATCTTCAACGCTGAAGAAAATGACCTCACCAACAAGGCTGATGAAGGCAATGATGACTACGCTCCCACCTATTGCTTCATGGCAAAGGGTACCAAGGTACTCAAACATACCTCCTCTAAATCAAGTGAGAATGAATCTGCTGAAAACCTCAAGCCCAGCTACCCTAAACTTGCTAAGATTGCTGTGAAACAACAAAGGGCTTTGAAAAGGTTGAAAACATGCTAGACAAAAGTGATGATATGTTGGGTGAAGAAATGGATCGCACTAAAACCTTGACTGAAAATCTTCAGAGACTTCAGACTAGGTTTGACAACCTTCAAGGTCATCATAACACTCTCTTATCTGATCATGAGAAGCTTTCTTATGAATGTCTTCAAAGAAAGCAAGATCTTGAGAAGCTAAGAGTGAGTTATGAAGATCTTCAGAAGGAGCGCGATTCATTACTTGCTCAACAAATCGGCACTGCTTAGGAAGAATTTGTTCCTCCATGTTTGAAATGCATTGAACGTGAATCTGCTAATTCGTCACCTGAATGTTCAAATGCTTCTAATGCTACAAATTCTTCAACTGTCTCTACTGTCACTAATTCCTCATCTGAGGACATTGCTAGTATCACTGACGATGCAGGGCTGAAGGAATTGTACATGAGAGGCATGTACAATAGCCTCAAAGGGCATCAGACTCTTTGTGATGTGCTTAAAAAGAAGATCCTTAATAGGAACCCTAGGAAAGAGGGTATTGCCTTTGAGAGGAAACTCAATGTTGATGGTACATATTGGAAGCCTGAGCAGTACCCCAAAACCTCATGGGTTGCTGCAAAGGGACCTCCAGTTGATCCATCTAATTTATCTGGCTTTACATGTGAATCTTCTCATTCTTCTGATGAGTCATTTGACTCGAACTATAAACTGTTTAAAATTCAGAATGGTGAAGTATTTGCTAGATACGTTGGCACTAACTGCAGGAACGGTTCTCCTATGAAGAAAATCTGGGTTCCCAAAAGGTGCCTTGAAAGTCTTCAGGTGAATGTCCTCATGACACCACCTGTGAAGAATAGGAACCCGAGATCAAATTCTTCATATGGACCAAATTCTTCATATGGATCCAAGTCCTCATACGGACCAAATTCCTCACATGGATCAAATTCCTCAAAAGGATCAAAGTCCTCATATGAACATCATCGTGCTAATAACTCTGTTTCGCAGGGAAGAACTAAGGGCTATGAATATGAGCATTATTCTTCTAATCATTATGTTCATAAGTCCTCGAAGAATTTCTCTGCTTATTCATATGCTTACCCTAACTCCTCTTATGTGAAACGGAATGGATTTGCTTCTATGCCACCTTTCTCGTATGGAGCTCGCAGAGTGATGAACTCTTTGCCACCCCTTCAGATGTGGGTGGTGAAGAAAAAGAACTAATCTCTTATACAAGGTCACATCTCCAGACATGCTCAAACGTCTGAAGAATTTGCTGGAGACCTGAAGTGTGCCTGAAAGGACGCAGGCTAATCATGAAGAAGTGAACTTTCATTTCTCACGTCCTCATACCATTTTTAACTGTTGCATTGCTTGATGAAATTGGTCTGATGAATTGTGATGTCATATTCTTCACTGATGAAGTATATGAAGTTCATAAGCTGCACTAATTCATCTGCAGGATGATCAACACAAAGCCACTGAGTGGGTCCTCGATAGTGGATGTACAAATCACATGACTGGTGACAAGAATCTATTGATAGATGCTCCCTTATCACCATCGCATCTGAAGCATATCATCTTCGCTGACAAAGGCAAAAGTCATGTATTGGGTCTAGGTAAGGTTGCGATCACAAAGGATTGACACATGGACAAAGTCATGCTTGTCGAGTCCTTCGGATACAACCTCATGTCTGTCTCAATGCTTTGTGATCTTGATATGGTTGTTGTCTTTGGCAAGTATCGTTGTGTTGTGGTTATGGAAGCTGACAATTCCAAAGTCTTCGAAGGCTTTAGGAGAGGAGACTTGTATATTGTTGATTTCTCTACAGGAACACAACCAACCGTGTGCCTACTTGCAAAAGCTTCAGAAGGCTGGCTATGGCATCAACGACTTGGTCATGCAGGCATGAGGAATTTGCACACGCTTGCGAAGAAGAAGCATGTCATTGGCATTGAGAATGTCAAATTCCTCAAGGATCACTTGTGCGGAGCCTGTGAAGCTAGAAAGATGACCAAGGCTAAGCATTCAGCGAAGACTATCATGACCACTACTCGACCATTCGAATTGCTTCACATGGACCTCTTTGGTCCTAATCATTACTCAGCTATCACAAATGATGCATCTCTCTATGGCTTTGTTATTGTTGATGATTACTCTCGATACACATGGGTACACATTGTTACTTACAAACATGAAGTGCAGGAAGTCTTCAAACGATTTTCCTCGAGGGCTTCAACAAACTTTGGTGTGAAGATCAAGCACATCAGAAGTGACAATGGAACTGAGTTCAAGAATTCTGGTCTCGATGACTATCTTGATGAACTTGGTATTACTCATGAGTTATCTGCTCCTTACACTCCTCAGCAGAATGGCATCGTGGAGCGCAAGAACAGAACGCTTGTTGAGATGGCTCGCACTATGCTTGATGAGTACAAGACGCCTCGTCACTTCTGGATTGAGGCAATTTATACTGTGTGCCATATCATCAACAGGGTATATCTTCACAAATTCTTCAAGAAGACTGCCTATGAACTATTCACTGACAAGAAACCCAATGTGAGATATTTCAAAGTTTTCGGTGCTAAATGTTGGATTAGAGATCCTCATCACAATGCTAAATTTGCACCGAAAGCACATGAAGGTTTTATGCTTGGTTACGGAAAGGACTCGCACACCTACAGAGTCTTCAACAACGTTCTTCACAAGGTTGTTGAAACTGTAGATGTGCGGTTCGATGAAACTAATGGCTCGCAAAGAGAGCACCTACCCTCTGTGATAGAAGAACCAGCACCTGAGATGTCATTCCTACTGAAGAATCTGCTGAAGAATTCATTCCAGAATGTGAAGAACGTCGAGCTAATGCACCTGAAGAAAATGCTGAAGAAAATGGTGCTGAAGAAAATGCTGATCAAATTCCTCGACGACAACCTACTCATCCTCGCATTGCAAAAGAAGTGCAAGTTGAAAAGATCATCGATGACATTAAAGCACCAGGTCCTCTCACACGCACAAAAGCTTCACATTTATCTAACTTTTGTGGGCACTATGCTTTTGTCTCTATCACAGAGCCTACTAAGGTAGATGAAGCATTTCTGGAGCTTGAGTGGATTCAGGCCATGCAAGAAGAATTACATAGATTTGAGCTCAACAACATCTGGGAACTGGTTACACCTCCAGATCCTCGCAAGCACAATATAATTGGCACAAAGTGGACCTAGCGCAACAAGCAAGATGAAAATGGCCTTGTGGTGAGGAATAAGGCACGGCTTGTGAAAGTGCGTTATATCGACTAGAGGGGGGTGAATAGGCGATTTTTATAAATTCTTCACTGAGGAATTTGTGGGTGAGGAAATTCCTTAGTGAAGAACTACTTGCAGCGGAATAAGTACTCAAAAGTATGCATAGCAGAACACAAGCATAGTCATCATGATGAAATGAAAACAAGCACAGAGTACAGAAAGCGTAAACACAGGATAACACAGGATGAAGACAAACAGACCGAGGAAATTGAACTGAGGAAATTGAGAAAGTCTTCAGTCAAAGTCTTCAAACACAGATATGAACAATTGCACAACACAGGAATGAGGAAATGAAAGAGTTGAGGAAATAGAACCAGTTGGCTTGGTGAAGACAATGATTTGGTAGACCAGTTCCAACTGCTGTCTCAGTTGTACGTCTGGTTGGAGCACCTAGGTATTTAAACCTGATGACACCCAGTCCTCACTGTATTCTCCTTGAACTAAGGTCACAATGACCTCGTCCAATCACTCGTGGTTAGTCTTGAGGTGACTTCCAAACCTTCACAAACTCGGTCACTCGGCGATCCAGAATTTCCTCTTGGATGCTCTAGACCATGACGCCTAACCGTCTGGAAGAAGCACAGTCTTCAAAGGTGACAAGCATCGGATACACGCAGGATCAATCTCTTCAGTGATGCTCAATCACTTTGGGTTTGTTGGTGTTTGGGTTTGGGGTTTTTCCTCACTTGATGAATTTCGCTCACAGTCCTCGCAGGATGGGATGCTCTCAATTGACAGGTGTCAGTTTCTCTCGGAGCAGCCAACCAGCTAGTGGTTGTAGCGGGCGGCTATTCATAGCCTAGGGAGCAGCTCGACATGATAAGACATAAATGCCCTTCAATGATATGACCGTTAGGTGGGTAGATATTTTGGGACAGCCGGCGCATAGCACAGCAACGGTCGGAAATTTGAGTATCAAATTCCTCAGGGCTATCATGTTCCTCACTGTGTAGGCAATGCGCACTGGCGAATTCCTAACTCCTCAGTGAGAACAAATTCCTCAGAGACCAGAAGAACTTCATCTCTGTCACTGAAGAATATGACTGAACTGTATGAGATTTCCAATGGCTTCACTCGAAGGGATTGGTAGGTGTAGGATTTTGAGTTGAGCATCACATGGAAATTTTTCCTTAGTATTTCCTCGACCCCCTTTAACAGTACGGTGTTTCCTATGACTCAAGAAAGAGAAAATGAAACTACGAAAACAAAAGTCTTTACGCTTCATGTTCCTCAAATGAATACCAAGTCTTCAAGGTCACACCAATTTCTTCACTTTCAAAGTCTTCATAAGTCCAAAGTCTTCAGTCGAAGAACTTCATTTTTAGGGGTCGACTTTCTCTGTAAATATCAAACTCCTCATAGACTTATAGACCTGTGTACACTCATAAACACATTAGTCCCTTAACCTATAAGTCTTCGATACACCAAAATCACTAAGGGGCACTAGATGCACTTACAATCTTCCCCTTTTTGGTGATTGATGACAATATAGGTTAAGTTTTCAACGGGCATAAACATATGAATTGTAAACACTGATATCGAGGAATTTGATTGCAAGATATAGAAGAACTCCCCCTGAAGATGTGCACAGTGAGGAATTTGCTTTTGAAGCAATGCACACTTGAAGAGTTGAATCATGGAGATCTCCCCCTATATCTTGTAATTCATACACGCATTTGACATAATATATGAACATTTGAAATGCATGATGAAATATGGTGACTGATGTAATTCAGCATGCGTGCAATAACATTAACGAGGAATAAGCATGAAGAAGAAACAGCAAAAGTATCAGGTCACCATATAGTTTAAGTTTACAACTCGATCCAGCAAAGTCTTCAAAAGAACAAGAGTTGCAACTTAGAAAAAAAGCCCATATAAGATAGACCCGCTTGAAGACTAACTCAAATTTCTCCCCCTTTGTCATCAAATGACAAAAAGGGTCGAAAATGAGGACTAACGCCCCTGAAGAATATCAAGGTGATGAAGGAGCGTCAGCGTTGTTGGGGTCGTTTGTTGGAGTAGGGCCTGCCGCAGTGTCGTCCAAATCTTCATGTTCATCAGTGTCACGTGATGAAGAATAGGAGCTGGCCACCAAGGAAGGAACCTTGACCTTCTTGTACTTCTTCGGAGGAGGTGCAGCCCAGTCAAAATCTTCCTTGAGACCCATTTTCTTCAGATCTTTTCACTATAGACTTGAGACAGGACAGCCCAGGTGCGGTTGAGGGTTTCATGAAGGTAGTAGTGGTTTTTCTTCACTGCATTGTGGGTTGCAGTCATGTTGTGAAGAATTGAACCAAACTGACGCTTGACCCATTTATGATTGCGATCAACCTTCTGGTGAAGACTGAGGAGAAGTTCACGGTCAGTCATCACCCTGGGTGCTGTGCCTTGAGGATTTTGCTTGGGTGCGTTGGCGGCAGAGTCATGGGTGGCAGAGTCACCATTGGTGAAGTAGGATGCAGCCTTGCGAAATTGTCCATCCAATGGCGAATGCCTTCATCAATTACAGCAGTAGCCTTGCCCTTTTCATCAGCTGAGGAATATGTCCGTTTGAGGACTTCAATTGGGGGCAAGTAGCTGCAATGGTTCAGTGTATTAGCTTTATAGTAGAGTGAAGACCTTGTCCTGATGAATCTCAGAATCCAAGGTCCATAAGGCTTCAACTCAAATGGTGTCATGGCGACATTGGCCAGAGTCCTCATGAAGAAATCATGGAAGTTTATGGGAATGCCATGAATGATATTGAAGAGCAGATTCTTCATGATGCCAACGACTTCTTCTTCATTCGAGTCGTGGCCCTTGATTGGACTCAATGTCTTCGTCAGAATGCGATAGACAGTCCGAGGCACATACAACAATTCTTCACAAGGAATTTTGTTCTTGGGGTCTGACCAGGCTTCAAAGGCTTCATCAGCACTTGCATGTAGTGATCGGTTAGCTCAGGTTCATTGTAGACGCAACAAGCACCTTCAAGGAATGGACTGAAAGGTAAGGCACGAAGCAATTCAGTAGCTGGTGCCTTGTAGTGAGTGTTTTCAGACATCCAGTCCAGCACCCATGAATTCACATCTTCAGAATTTCCAGTGATGTGCAGCGTTGCATGGAATTTAAGAATAAGTTCTTCATTCCAATCACAGATGTCAGTGCAGAAATTTAACAATCCAGCGTCGTGAAGAACACTGAGGACTGGCTAGAAGCACGGCGGAGATTCCATATCCACGTGAGGAATGTGCTCATGATCGAAGACTTTGTCTTTGTTGAACATCACTGAGGAATAGAAATTTGCCTGGCTGGCAGTCCAGAAACACCTCTTCCTTATGCGAGCAGAGTCATAAGGGTTGTAATCAGTGAAGAATACATGCTCGCCAAAGAAGGCATCAGTCTTGAATTTCTGCTTCCTGGAGAATGGATCCTCTGGCTTGGGCAGAGGGGTGTCGGTGAGTTGCATCACAACCTCAGGAATTGCAATCTCAGGTTCTTCAGGCCGAGGAATTTCTGGTTCCTCTTCAGTGGAAGCCTGGTTCTTGAATTCTTCATTTTCAGTTTCTTCAGCACTAGCGGCTCTTCATGAGCTTCATCAGATCCCATTTGAACTGTAGTGACTGGGGACTGAGGAATTTGCTGCAGTGGAGTGAAGAGTGGAGAATTGGGGTGCTGACTTTCCCAAAAGTCATAATTCATCACAGGTGTGGTACAACCAATGTCCACATCTTCATCTTCATCTACAATTTCTTCAACGCCGGCCTCTTCGGCAGTAAACTGAGGCATAGGCGAGGAAACAACTGGGGTTGAAAGGATTTCACCCACTTCAATTTCTTCATCCATCTGCTCTGACGTAGCAGCAGAAGGAGTTTCTTCATCAGATCCGCTAGGGATCACATATTCTTCATCAGATCCGCTAGGGATCACATATTCTTCATCAAAAGGAACAAGGTCCTTTGATGGCATGGTTAAGATTGGAACATCATCAATCGGGTTTGCAAAAGAGCTGGTCATAGGCTTCATTTTCTTCGGAGAAGAAGAATCTGAAGAAGCTGATGCTTTCCTTTTCTTCATAGCTGCACGCTCTGCAGCCTTGGTCTTCTTCACATCTGATGCATATGGAAGGATTGGAGTTGGAGTAGGCGCAGGAGGAGCAGAGGTATTTGGTTGATTTTCTTCAGGCACAACTGATGCAGTTGCCCTGACCTCTTCATTTTCTTCAGGCGCACCACTAGTGGGAGCCCTGGGAATTTCTTCAGTGGCTGGAATGCAGTCATCAGCCTTGGAACTCACATTATCTTCAGCAGCCTAATTGTCATCAGCGGTGCTGGCATGTTCTTCAGTTTGCTGAGCAGATGCTTCAGCCGGAGTGACTTCAATATGCACAGGGGCAGCGGCACTTGAAGTGAGTGTCTTCGTCAGATTGACGAACCTGACCTTGGCTCCTTTCCAATCAGCATAGTAAGCGTTCAAATCATTGCTGAGGACTTTGATTTCAGACTGGATCTTTACGAGTTCGTCAGTTGTCATAGAGACAACGTTGTTCTTCAGGAACTTCTCCTTCCTGTACTGTGCTTTCTTGAGTTGCCTGGCCTTCTCATATTTCCATTTTTCTTCACTGATGAAATGGGTCAGCATGTGACTTTAGCCAGGTGTCAACTTGAAATCAGGCATAGGAGTGTTTGGGTCCTTGTGCCAGAGATCAATATAGTCGAGGATCAACTTAGGATCCAAAAGCAGTGGCACAATTGTGCCCTTGGCTCTAGCGGCCCTGACATGCCTGTCTCTGATGATCTCAGCAAGTTCTTCATCATCAGCTTCGTCTTCTTCTGACGGTACTTGGAAGGCAACCTACTTCTTCTGAGGACTTGGCGAGAGCCTCGTCCAGCAGTGGTCTTAGTCTTCAGCAGAGAGGGTCCTGTTGAGGAATTTGGTGCAGCTGAGGAACTAGCTGAAGCTCCTGAGGCAATGGAGATGCCTGTAGTCCTTTGGCACGTGGCAAGATGCACAGGTGCTGAGGATTTTGTCGGAGCAGCTGAGGACTTTGGAGGAGCAGGAGCGGCTTGAGGAATTGGCCGTGAGGGCTTGGCTGAGGAAATTGGCCGTGAGGGCATTGAAGACGAGGCACATGGCTTGTGTGCAGGCTTCTTTGCCATGGATTTCTTCGGCCTTACAGAGGCCTCAGCAGCAGCAGCAGTTGAGTCTTCATTTAATTTCCTCACTGCATCTTTTGCCTGTTTGGCCAACTTGGCCTGGCGCTTGGCCCATTCTTCAGGAAATTCCTCACCGTGCTTGATGCTAGTGGGATCTGCCTCTTGGCCAGGTGCCAATGGAGGTCTTGAGCATGGAGGAGTAACAGCGAATTTCTTCATGTATTTTGGAGTCACATACCTGTACTCCCTCCACTCTTTTGCCCATCTCCTTTCTATCCTCTAAATGCGCACCTTGCACAGATTTTTATCTTCCTCAGGGGGTGTGCAGTACCCAGCATAAATGTCCTCAGGGATTTCAAAGGCAGTATTGACCTCAGGCCTCTTTCCTCCTTTCTGTGGCTTCTTTTCATTAGCCATTTTCTTCAGTTGAGGAATTTGAACAATTGAACTCTCTGAAGAAGTATGCAACTTTTCTTCAAGGAACACTGCAAATGAGTTAAGTTGATGAGAACCTAGTGATTCAGCAGCGGACATGAGTACCTATGAACAGAGTATAGTTGCGAGGAATTTGGAGAGGTCATATGCATTCTCAGAAGGTTTTTCAATAAGAACAAGTTTGAGGAATTTGACCAGATGAGTCTTGAAGAATTTCACTAAGCGTTCTTTGTCTTTGGTTCCAGAGTTGTATAGATCGAAGATCCACACAATTGAGGAATCTTGGAGAAAATGATGCTAAAAGAAACGAATCAAGAACAGATGACAAGTGAGGTGTTCAGTGTGTGAAAAATTTGAGGAATAAACACCTTTAAAGATTTTGTAGAAGTCATTTGAATCAAAGAGGGCAGTAAAAGTAACTTTTAATTACGCTGAACGAAGAACACGACGAACTGGGATGTGGAGAAGTGAAGCTCGTCTGTGCAGATCTTCCACGCCCTAACTTGGCAGAGGAAGACGGCTACGGCGGCGGCAGAGTGAAGATTTCCGCGGCCGGCGTGAGTACGGCGGTGACGAGGTCGAGGCAGTGAAGCTCTTCCTCACCGGCGACGATGATGTAGCGGCGGCGCTAGGGTTTGAGAAGCTCGAGCTTGGAGAGAGGTTGAGCGGAGTAAAAGAAGTGAGGAAGGGGAGAGGGGGTATTTATAGCCACGGTGAAAAACGGTGCGCCCGAAGAAATTGGACGAACGTGCCCCTGACCCTTCTCATCTGCATGTCATGTGTCACCCACGTACTGAGAAGTGGAGATCGTGTTAGATCGTGGGTGAATAGAGAAGTATATCATGGGAAGCGGAGCGGTTTGAGCGGCAAAGCCGAAAATTTGGATAAGATAAGTTAAAAGTTCCGTTCGCAAAGCTGACAAGGACACAGTGAAGATTTTGAACGAGTTTCAAATAGAACGCACATGAAGAATTTGTGAATAGATTGGGTTGAGTATAGCATAGAGGGGGAAGGGTCCGATCACATTCACTTAGCAGAAAAACCAACTTGAAGAATTAGCCATAAGTGAATGCTGTTGAGGACATAAACTCATATATATATAGCCAATGAAGAAAAACGACGGAAACAATGAAGATTTTGCAAAGTTGAAGAATATGAACAACTGGGGAATTTCAAAACTGAGGAACAACTCAAATTGAGGATTTTCAACTTTTGTGGTGGCGTGACCCACCGAATAAGAATGATGATTTCAGACACCGCATACAATTGACGTAGGGTTCTGAGAATCAAATTCTTCACACTTAGAGTGTTATTCTTCATTGATTGAAGAAAAACGTTTCTTCATGTGTTGCACATCTAAGTCATCAATTTTGCATAAGTGTTAGGATGAGTGTCCTTTTCAAAGAACATTCGAAGATTCTAAGATATTTAGCTCACACCGCAACTTGCTAAATCTGTTCTCATCCAAGGGCTTTGTGAAGATATCGCCTAGCTGTTCTTCAGTCTTCACATGCTCAATAGAAATGTCGCCCTTCAACACAGGATCGCGAAGAAAATGATGATGAATCTGAATGTGCTTTGTCTCCGAGTGCTGAACTAGGTTGTGAGCAATCTTGATGGCACTCTCATTGTCACAGAAGAGAGGCACATTCTTCATGTTGACGCCGTAGTCCTTGAGAGTTTGCTTCATCCACATCAATTGAGCACAGCAAGAACCAGCAGCAATGTACTCAGCTTCAGCAGTAGACAGTGATACGCAGTTCTGCTTCTTCGAGGACCAACAGACCAAAGATCGTCCGAGGAAATGACATGTACCAGATGTTGACTTGCGATCCACATGATCACCAGCATAGTCAGAGTCAGAATATCCAACGAGATCAAAAGCCGAGCCCTTGGGGTAACATAATCCTAGTGTTGGTGTGTGAGCTAGATATCGAAGAATATGCTTCACAGCCTTATGGTGTGATTCCTTCGGTGTAGCTTGAAATCAGGCACACATGCAAACACTAAGCATAATATCTGGCCTAGATGCACATAAGTACAATAAAGAACCAATCATGGAGCGGTATACCTTTTGATAGAAGTCAATACCATTTTCATCAGTGCACAGATGGCCATTTGTGGGCATAGGAATTTTGACGCCTTTGCAATCTTGCATGCCGAATTTCCTCAGTACATCCTTGAGGTATTTCTCATGAGATATGAATATGCCATTGCGCTGTTGACGAATTTGAAGACCTAAGAAGAATTTCAACTCTCCCACCATAGACATTTGATATTCTTCACTCATCATATAGGCAAATTCATCACTATAATGTTGGTCAGTACAACCAAAGATGATATCATCAACATATATTCGGCATACAAACAATTCATCATCATATGATTTAGTGAAAAAAGTAGGGTCGAGTGAACCGGGTTTGAAGCCTGTCTTCATGAGGAATTCCTTCAAAGTATCATACCACGCCCGAGGGGCCTGCTTGAGGCCATAGAGGGCCTTATTTAGTCTGAAGACTTTGTCAGGATGCTTAGGATCTTCAAAACCTGGGGGTTGAGCAACATATACTTCTTCCTCAAGCTTACCATTGAGGAATGCACTTTTCACATCCATTTGATATAAAGTGATATCATGATGGTTAGCATAAGCATGTAATATGCGAATAGCTTCAAGTCTAGCAACAAGTGCAAAAGTTTCATCGAAATCAATTCCTTCAACCTGTGTGTAGCCTTGAGCTACTAGCCGTGACTTATTCCTCACCACAAGGCCATTTTCATCTTGCTTGTTGCAGTAGATCCACTTTGTGCTAATGATATTGTGTTTGCGAGGATCTGGACGATTGACCAGTTCCCAAACGTTGTTGAGCTCGAACTGATGTAATTCTTCTTGCATGGCCTGAATCCACTCAGGCTCCAGAAATGCTTCATCTACCTTAGTGGGCTCTGAGAAAGAGACAAAAGCATAGTGCCCACAAAAGTTAGATAAATGTGAAGCTTTTGAGCGTGTGAGAGGACCTGGTGCTTCAATGTCATCGATGATCTTCTCAACTTGCACTTCTTTTGCAACGCGAGGATGAGTACGTTGTCGTCGAGGAATTTGATCAGCATTTTCTTCAGGACCATTTTCTTCAGCAATTTCTTCAGGTGCATTAGCTCGACGTTCTTCACGTTCTGGAATGAATTCTTCAGCAGATTCTTCGGTAGGAATGACATCCTCAGTAGCCTTGAACTTGATAGTTTCCTCAAGTGCTGGTTCATCTATCACAGAGGGTAGGTGCTCTCTTTGCGAGCCATTAGTTTCATCGAACTGCACATCTACAGTTTCAACAACCTTGTGAAGAACGGTGTTGAAGACTCTGTAGGTGTGCGAGTCCTTTCCGTAACCAAGCATAAAACCTTCATGTGCTTTCGGTGCAAATTTAGCATTGTGATGAGGATCTCTAATCCAACATTTAGCATCGAAGACTTCAAAATAACTCACATTGGGTTTCTTGTTAGTGAGGAGTTCATAGGCAGTCTTCTTGAAGAATTTGTGAAGATATACCCTGTTGATGATGTGGCATGCAGTATAAATTGCCTCAATCCAGAAGTGACGAGGCGTCTTGTACTCATCAAGCATAGTGCGAGCCATCTCAACAAGAGTTCTGTTCTTGCACTCCACGACGCCATTTTGCTGAGGAGTGTAAGGAGCAGATAACTCATGAGTAATACCAAGTTCATCAAGATAGTCATCAAGACCAGAATTCTTGAACTCAGTTCCATTGTCGCTTCTGATGTGCTTGATCTTCACACCAAAGTTTGTTGAAGCCCTCGAGGAAAATCGTTTCAAGACTTCCTGCACTTCATGTTTGTAAGCAACAATGTGTACCCATGTGTAACGAGAGTAATCATCAACAATAACAAGGCCATAGAGAGATGCATCATTTGTGACAGCTGAGTAATGATTAGGACCAAAGAGGTCCATGTGAAGCAATTCGAATGGTCGAGTAGTGGTCATGATAGTCTTCGCTGGATGCTTAGCCTTGGTCATCTTTCCAGCTTCACAAGCTCCACACAAGTGATCCTTGAGGAATTTGACATTCTCAATGCCAATGACATGCTTCTTCTTCGCAAGCGTGTGCAAATTCCTCATGCCTGCGTGACCAAGTCGTCGATGCCATAGCCACCCTTCTGAAGCTTTTGCAAGTAGGCACACGGCTGGTTGCAGTCCTGTAGAGAAATCAACAATATACAAGCTCCTCTCCAAAAGACTTCGAAGACTTTGGAATTGTCAGATTCCATAACCACAACACAACGATACTTTCCAAAGACAACTACCATATCAAGATCACAAAGCATTGAGACAGACATGAGGTTGTATCCTAAGGACTCGACAAGCATGACTTTGTCCATGTGTCGATCCTTTGTGATCGCAACCTTACCTAGACCCAATACCTAACTTTTGCCTTTGTCAGCGAAGATGATATGCTCCAGATGCGATGGTGATAAGGGAGCATCAATCAATAGATTCTTGTCACCAGTCACGTGATTTGTACATCCACTATCGAGGACCCACTCAGTGGCTTTGGGTTGATCATCCTGCACATGAATTAGTGCTACTTACGAACTTCATATACTTCATCAGTGAAGAATATGACATCAATTCATCAGATCAATTTCATCAAGCAATAGAACAGATAAAGCAGTATGAGGACGTGGGAAATCAAAATTCATTTCTTCATGATTAGCCTGCATCCTTTCAGGCACACTTCAGGTCTCCAGCAAATTCTTCAGACGTTCAAGTACGTCTGGAGACCTGACCCTGCAGAAGAGATTAGTTCTTTTTCTTCAACACCCACATCTGAAGGGGTGGCAAAGAGTTCATCACTCTGCGAGCTCCATATGAGAAAGGTGGCATAGTAGCCAATCCGTTTCGTTTCAAATAAGAGAAGTTAGGGTAAGCATATGAATAAGCAGAGAAATTCTTCGAGGACATATGAACATAATGATTAGAAGAATAATGCTCATATTCATAGCCCTTGGCTCTTCCCTGCGAAACAAAGTTGTTAGCACGATGATGTTCATATGAGGACTTTGATCCTCTTGAGGAATTTGATCCATGTGAGGAATTTGGTCCGTATGAGGACTTGGATCCCTATGAAGAATTTGGTCCATCTGAAGAATTTGATCTGGGGTTCCTATTCCTCACAGGTGGTGTCATGAGGACATTCACCTGAAGACTTTCAAGGCATCTTTTGGGAACCTAGATTTTCTTCATAGGAGAACCGTTCCTGTAGTTAGTGCCATCATATCTAGCAAATACATCACCATTCTGATTTTTAAACAGTTTATAGTTGGAGTCAAATGACTCATCAGAAGAATGAGGAGATTCACATGTAAAGCCAGATAAGTTAGATGGATCAACTGAAGGTCCCTTTGCAGCAACCCATGAGATTTTGGGTTACTGCTCATGCTTCCAATATGTACCATCAGCATTGAGTTTCCTCACAAAGGCAATACCCTCTTTCCTAGGGTTCCTGTTGAGGATATGCTTTTTAAGCACATCACAAAGAGTTTGATGCCCTTTGAGGCTTTTGTACATGCCTGTCATGTACAATTCCTTCAGCCCTGCATCGTTAGTGATACTAGCAATGTCCTCAGATGAGGAATTAATGATAGCAGAGACAGTTGAGGAATTTGTAGCATTAGAAGCATTTGAACATTCAGGTGAAGAATTAGCAGATTCACGTTTAATGCATTTCAAACATGGAGGAACAAATTCTTCCTGAGCAGCGCTGATTTGTTGAGCAAGTAATGAATCGCGCTCCTTCTGAAGATCTTCATAACTCACTTTTAGCTTCTCTAGATCTTGCTTTCTTTGAAGAAATTCATAAGAAAGCTTCTCATGATCAGATAAGAGAGTGTTATGATGACTTTGAAGGTTGTCAAACTTAGACTGAAGTCTCTGAAGATTTTCAGTCAAAGTTTTGGTGCGATGCATTTCTTCAGCCAACATATCATCGCTCTTGTCTAGCATGTTTTGAACCTTTTTCAAGGCTTTTTGTTGTTTAGTGGCAATACAAACAAGCTTGGTATAGCTAGGTCCAAAATCATCATCACATTCATCATCACTAGACTCGGATGAGGAACATTCGGTTACCTTGGCACCTTTTGTCATGAGGCATGGTGCAGAAGATGATGGTTCAGGTTCGAAAGTCATCGTTTTGAGTGATTCCTTGAAATCCTCAAACCAGGGATCATGACAAGTTCGATGACCTTCATAGACGTCACAGATGCGGTCCCAGATAAGCTTCGCATTGCAAAGATGCATAATGCGCCTGAATTCATCTCTGGATAGGCAGGAACAGATTATGTCCTTCGCCATGATGTCAAGTCGAGTGTACTTGCGAATATCATCAGTGTCCGCCATCTTGCATAGATCAGTAAGACCAATCTCAGTGACGGTCCACAGCTCGCTGTTCATCGCCATGAGGCGCTTCCTCATCATGGCCTTCCACTTGGGATAATCATGACTGTCAAAGATGGGTCATGTCACTTTCTTCATACCTGCGGTCGACATAACTAAAACTCCAGGCGGTTAAACCAAAATCACACAGAACAAGGGAGTACCTTGCTCTGATACTAATTGAAAGTGCGTTATATCGACTAGAGGGGGGGTGAATAGGCGATTTTTATAAATTCTTCACTGAGGAATTTGTGGGTGAGGAAATTCCTTAGCGAAGAACTACTTGCAGCGGAATAAGTACTCAAAAGTATGCATAGCATAACACAAGCATAGTCATCATGATGAAATGAAAACAAGCACAAAGTACAGAAAGCGTAAACACAGGATAACACAGGATGAAGACAAACAGACTGAGGAAATTGAACTGAGGAAATTGAGAAAGTCTTCAGTCAAAGTCTTCAAACACATATATGAACAATTACACAACACATGAATGAGGAAATGAAAGAGTTGAGGAAATAGAACCAGTTGGCTTGGTGAAGAAAATGATTTGGTAGACCAGTTCCAACTGTTGTCTTAGTTGTACGTCTGGTTGGAGCGGCTAGGTATTTAAACCTGAGGACACCCAGTCCCAGACACACAGTCCTCACCGTATTCTCCTTGAACTAAGGTCACACAGACCTCGTCCAATCACTCGTGGTAAGTCTTCAGGTGACTTCCAAACCTTCACAAACTCGGTCACTCGGCGATCCACAATTTCCTCTTTGATGCTCTAGACCATGACGCCTAACCGTCTGGAAGAAGCATAGTCTTAAAAGGAAACATGCGTCGGATCCACGCAGCATCAATCTCTTCAGTGATGCTCAATCACTTTGGGTTTGTAGGTGTTTGACTTTGGGGTTTTTCCTCACTTGATGATTTTCGCTCACAGTCCTCGGAGGATGGGATGCTCTCAATTTACAGGTGTCAGTTTCTCTCGGAGCAGCCAACCAGCTAGTGGTTGTAGGGGGCGGCTATTTATAGCCTAGGGAGCAGCCCGACATGATAAGACATAAATGCCCTTCAATGATACGACCGTTAGGTGGGTAGATATTGTGGGACAGCCGGCGCATAGCATAGCAACGGTCGGAAATTTGAGTATCAAATTCCTCAGGGCTATCATGTTCCTCACTGTGTAGGCAATCTGCACTGGCGAATTCCTAACTCCTCAGTCAGAACAAATTCCTCAGAGACCAGAAGAACTTCGTCTCTGTCACTGAAGAATATGATTGAACTGTATGAGATTTGCAATGGCTTCACTCGAAGGGATTGGTAGGTGTAGGATTTGGAGTTGAGCATCACATGGAAATTTTTCCTTAGTATTTTCTCGACCCCCTTTAACAGTACGGTGTTTCCTATGACTCAAGAAAGAGAAAATGAAACTACGAAAACAAAAGTCTTGACGCTTCATGTTCCTCAAATGAATACCAAGTCTTCAAGGTCACACCAATTTCTTCACTTTCAAAGTCTTCAGAAAGTCTTCAGAAATCCAAAGTCTTCAGTCGAAGAACTTCAGTTTTAGGGGTCGACTTTCTCTGTAAATATCAAACTCCTCATAGACTTATAGACATGTGTACACTCATAAACACATTAGTACCTTAACCTATAAGTCTTCAACACACCAAAAGCACTAAGGGGCACTAGATGCACTTACAGCTTGTAGCTCAAGGCTACACACAGGTTGAAGGAATTGATTTCGATGAAACTTTTGCACCTGTTGCTAGACATGAGGCTATTCACATATTACTTGCTTATGCTAACCATCATGATATCACTTTATATCAAATGGATGTGAAAAGTGCATTCCTCAATGGTAAGCTTGAGGAAGAAGTATATGTTGCTCAACCCCCAGGTTTTGAAGATCCTAAGCATCGTGACAAAGTCTTCAGACTCAATAAGGCCCTCTATGGCCTCAAGCAGGCCCCTCGGGCATGGTATGATACTTTGAAGGAATTCTTCATGAAGAAAGGCTTCAAACCCGGTTCACTCGACCCTACTCTTTTCACTAAATCTTATGATGGTGAATTGTTTGTGTGCCAAATATATGTTGATGATATTATCTTTGGCTGTACTGACCAACGATATAGTGATGAATTTGCCTATATGATGAGTGAAGAATATCAAATGTCTATGATGGGAGAGTTGAAATTATTCTTAGGTCTTCAAATTCGTCAACAACGCAATGGCATATTCATATCTCAGGAGAAATACCTCAAGGATGTACTAAGGAAATTCGGCATGCAAGATTGCAAAGGCGTCGATATTCCGATGCCCACAAATGGCCATCTATGCACTGATGAAAATGGTATTGACTTCGATCAAAAGGTATACCGCTCCATGATTGGTTCTTTATTGTATTTATGTGCATCTAGGCCAGATATTATGCTTAGTGTTTGCATGTGTGCCCGATTTCAGGCTAAACCGAAGGAATCACACCATAAGGCTGTGAAACATATTCTTCGATATCTAGCTCACACACCAACACTTGGATTATGGTACCCCAAGGGCTCGGCTTTTGATCTCATTGGATATTCTGACTCTGACTATGCTGGTGATCGTGTGGATCGCAAGTCATCATCTGGTACATGTCATTTCCTCGGATGATCTTTGGTCTGTTGGTCCACAATGAAACAGAACTGTGTATCACTGTTTACTGCTGAAGCTGAGTACATTGCTGCTGGTTCTTGTTGTGCTTAATTGCCGTGGATGAAGCAAACTCTCAAGGACTACGGCGTTAACGTGAAGAATGTGCCTCTCTTCTGTGACAACGAGAGTGCCATCAAGAATGCTCACGACCCAGTTCAGCACTTGAAGACAAAGCACATTCAGATTCGTCATCATTTTCTTCGCGATCATGTGTTGAAGGGCGACATTTGTATTGAGCATGTGAAGACTGAAGAACAGCTAGCCGATATCTTCACAAAGCCCTTGGATGAGAACAGATTTAGCAAGTTGCGGTGTCAGCTAAATATCTTAGAATCTTCGAATGTTCTTTGAAAAGGACACTCATCCTAACACTTATGCAAAATTGATGACTTAGATGTGCAACACATGAAGAAACGTTTTTCTTCAATCAATGAAGAATAACACTCTAAGTGTGAAGAAATTAATGAAGAATTTGAATCTCAGAGCCCTACGACAATTGTATGCGGTGTCTGAAATCATCATTCTTATACGGTGGGTCACGCCACCACAAAAGTTGAAAATCTTCAATTTGAGTTTTTCCTCAGTTTTTGAAATTCCTCAGTTGTTCACATTCTTCAACTTTGCATTGTCTTCACCTTTTCCGTCGTTTTTCTTCAATGACTATATATATATGAGTTTATTTCCTCTACAGCATTCAATTATGGCTAATTCTTCAAGTTGGTTTTTCTGCTAAGTGAATGTGATCGGACCCTTCCCCCTCTATGCTATACTCAACCCAATCTATTCACAAATTATTCATGTGCGTTCTATTTGAAACTCGTTCAAAATCTTCACTGTGTCCTTGTCAGCTGAAGAATTTGCGAACGGAATTTTTAACTTATCTTATCCAAATTTTCGGGTTTGCCGCTCAAACCGTTCCGCATCCCACGATATACTTATCTATTCACCCACGATCTAACACGATATCCACTTCTCAGTACGTGGGTGACACATGTCAAGCGAATGAGAAAGGTTAGGGGCACGTTCGTCCAATTTCTTCGGGCAAACAGTTTTTCACCGTGGCTATAAATACCCCCTCTCCCCTTCCTCACTTCTTTTACTCTGCTCGACCTCTCTCCCGCTCGAGCATCTCAAACCCTAGCTCCGCCGCTACTTCATCGTCGCCGATGAGGAAGAGCTTCACTGCCTCGACCTCGTCGCTGCCGTACTCGCGCCGGCTGCGGAAATCTTCTCTCCGCCGCCGCCGTAGCTGTCTTCCTCCACCGAGTTAGGGCGTGGAAGATCTGCACAGACGAACTTCACTTCTCCACCTCACATTTCGTCGTGTTCTTCGTCCAGGGTAATTAAAAGTTACTTTTACTGCGCGCTTTGATTCAAATGATTTGTACAAAATCTTCAAAGGTGTTTATTCTTCAAATTTTTCATACACTAAACACCTCACATGTCATCTGTTCTTGATTCGTTTCTCTAAGCAACATTTTTCTTCAAGATTCCTCAATTGTGTGGATCTTCAATCTATACAACTCTGGAACCTAAGACAAAGGACGCTTAGTGAAATTCTTCAAGACTCATCTGGTCAAATTCCTCAAACTTGTTCTTCTTGAAAAACCTTCTGAGAACTCATATGAGCTCTCCAAATTCCTCGCAACTATACTCTGTTCACAGGTACTCATGTCCGCTGCTGAATCACTAGGTTCTCATCAACTTAACTCATTTGCAGCGTTCCTCAAAGAAAAGTTGCATACTTCTTCAGAGAGTTCAATTGTTCAAATTCCTCAACTGAAGAAAATGGCTGATGGAAAGAAGCCACAAAAAGGAGGAAAGAGGCCTGAAATCAATACTGCCTTCGAAATCCCTGAGGACATTTATGCTGGGTACTGCACACCCCCTGAGGAAGATAAAAATCAGCGCAAGGTGCGCATTCAGAGGATAGAAAGGAGATGGGCAAAAGAGTGGAGGGAGTACAGGTATGTGACTCCAAAATACATGAAGAAATTCGATGTTACTCCTCCATGCTCAAGACCACCATTGGCACCTGGCCAAGAAGCAGATCCCACTAGCATCAAGCGCGGTGAGGATTTTCCTGAAGTATGGGCCAAGCGCCAGGCCAAGTTGGCCAAACAGGCAAAAGATGCAGTGAAGAAATTCAACGAAGACTCTACTGCCACTGCTGCTGAGGCCTCTTTAAGGCTGAAGAAATCCATGGCAATGAAGCCTGTGCACAAGCCAAGTGCCTCTTCTTCAATGCCCTCATGGCCAATTTCCTCAGCTAAGCCCTCACGGCCAATTCCTCATGCCGCTCCTGCTCCTCCAAAGTCCTCAGCTGCTCCGACAAAATCCTCAGCACCTGTGCATCTCGCCACGTGCCAAAGGACTACAGGCAGCTCTATTGCCTCAGGAGCTTCAGCTAGTTCCTCAGCTGCACGAAATTCTTCAACAGGACCCTCTCTGCTGAAGACAAAGACCACTGCTGGACGAGGCTCTCGCCCAAGTCCTCATAAGAAGCAGGTCGCCTTCCAAGTGTCGTCCGAAGAAGACGAAGCTGATGATGAAGAACATGCTGAGATCATCAGAGATAGGCAAGTCAGGGCCGCTAGAGCCAAGGGCACAAATGTGCCTTTGCTTTTGGATCCAAAGTTGATCCTCGACTACATTGATCTCTGGCACAAGGACCCAAACACTCCTATGCTTGACTTCAAGCTGACTCCTGGTCAAAGTCATATGCTGACTACCTTCATCCAAGAAGAGAAATGGAAATTTGAGAAGGCGAGGCAGCTCAAGAAAGCGCAATACAGGAAGGAGAAATTCCTGAAGAACAACGTTGTCTCTATGACAACTGATGAACTTGTGAAGATCCAGTCTGAAATCAAAGTCCTCAACGATGATTTCAATGCTTACTATGCCGATTGGAAAGGAGCCAAGGTCAGGTTTGTCAAACTGACTAAGATGTTCACCTCAAATGTTGCAGCCCCATCGCGTTCATGGCGTTCCCGTCAAATCACGTTCATGGCGTTCCTGTCAACTTCCATGATTTCTTCATGAGGACTCTGGCCAATGTCGCAATGTCACCATTTGAGTTGAAGCCTTATGCTCCATGGATTATGAGATTCATCAGAACAAGGTCTTCACTTAACTACAAAGCTGATACACTGAACCATTGCAGCTACTTGCCCCCGATTGAAGTCCTCAACGGACATTTTCCTCGGCTGATGAAAAGGGCAAGGCTACTGCTGATGAAGGCATTCGTCCATTGGATGGTCAATTTCGCAAGGCTGCATCCTACTCCACCAATGATGACTCTGCCACCCATGACTCTGCCGCCAATGCACCCAAGCAAAATCCTCAAGGCACAGCTCCGAGGGTGATGACTGACCGTGAGCTTCTCCTCAGTCTTCACCAGAAGGTTGATCGCAATCACAAATGGGTCAAGCATCAGTTTGGTTCAATTCTTCATAACATGACTCCTACCCACAATGCAGTGAAGAAAAACCATTACTACCTTCATGAAACCCTCAACCGCACCTGGGCTGTTCTGTCGCACATATATGGTGAAGAAGATCTGAAGAAAATGGGTCTCAAGGAAGATTTTGACTGGGCTGCACCTCCTCCGAAGAAGTACAAGAAGGTCAAGGTTCCTTCCTTGGTGGCCAGCTCCTATTCTTCATCATGTGACGCTGATGAACATGAAGACTTGGACGACACTGCGGCAGGCCCTACTCCATCAAACGACCCCAACAACGCTGACGCTCCTTCATCAACTTGATATTCTTCAGGGGTGTTAGTCCTCATTTTCGAACCTTTTGGTCATTCCATGAAAAAGGGGGAGAAATTTGAGTTAGTCTTCAAGCGGATCTATCTTATATGGGCATTTTTTTCAAAGTTACAACTCTCGTTCTTCTGATGACTTTGTTGGATCGAGTTGTAAACTTAAAACTCTATGGTGGCCTGATACTTTTGCTGTTTCTTCTGCATGCTTATTCCTCATTAATGTTATTGCACGCATGCTGAATTACATCAGTCACCATATTTCATCATGCATTTCAAATCTTCATATTATATGTCAAATGCGTGTATGAATTACAAGATATAGGGGGAGATCTCCATGATTCAACTCTTCAAGTGTGCATTGCTTCAATTCGTCACTGTGCACATCTTCAGGGGGAGTTCTTCTATATCTTGCAATCAAATTCCTCAATATCAGTATTTACACCTCATATTTTTATCCCCGTTGAAAACTTAACCTATATTGTCATCAATCACCAAAAAGGGGGAGATTGTAAGTGCATGAAGTGCCCCTTAGTGATTTTGGTGTATTGAAGACTTATAGGTTAAGCAACTAATGTGTTTATAAGTGTACACAGGTCTATAATTCTATGAGGAGTTTGATATTTACAAAGAAAGTTGACCCCTAAAAATGAAGTTCTTCGACTGAAGACTTTGGATTTCTGAAGACTTTCTGAAGACTTTGAAAGTGAAGAAATTGGTGTGACCTTGAAGACTTGGTATTCATTTGAGGAACATGAAGCGTGAAGACTTTTGTTTTTGTAGTTTCATTTTATCTTTCTTGAGTCATAGGAAACACCGTACTGTTAAAGGGGGTCGAGGAAATACTAAGGAAAAATTTCCATGTGATGCTCAACTCAAAATCCTACACCTACCAATCCCTTCGAGTGAAGCCATTGGAAATCTCATACAGTTCAGTCATATTCTTCAGTGACAGAGACGAAGTTCTTCTGGTCTCTGAGGAATTTGTTCTGACTGAGGAGTTAGGAATTCGCCAGTGCAGATTGCCTACATAGTGAGGAACATGAGCCCTGAGGAATTTGATACTCAAATTTCCGACCGTTGTTGTGCTATGCGCCAGCTGTCCCAAAATATCTACCCACCTAACGGTCATATCATTGAAGGGCATTTATGTCTTATCATGATGGGCTGCTCCCTAGGCTATAAATAGCCGGCCCCTACAACCACTAGCTGGTTGGCTGCTCCGAGAGAAACTGACACTTGTCAATTGAGAGCATCCCATCCTCCGAGGACTTTGAGCGAAAATCATCAAGTGAGGAAAACCCAAACCCAAACACCTACAAACCCCAAGTGATTGAGCATCACTGAAGAGATTGATCCTGCGTGGATCCGACGCTTGTTACCTTTGAAGACTGTGCTTCTTCCAGACGGTTAGGCGTCATGGTCTAGAGCATCCAAGAGGAAATTGTGGATCGCCGAGTGACCGAGTTTGTGAAGGTTTGGAAGTCACCTGAAGACTTACCACGAGTGATTGGGCAAGGTCTGTGTGACCTTAGCTCAAGGAGAATACAGTGAGGACTGTGTGTCTGGGACTGCTGTCCTCAGGTTTAAATACCTAGCCGCTCCAACCAGACGTACAAGTGAGACAGCAGTTGGAACTGGTCTACCAAATCATTGTCTTCACCAAGCCTACTGGTTTTATTTCCTCAACTCTTTCATTTCCTCATTACTGTGTTGTGCACTTGTTCATATCTGTGTTTGAAGACTTTGACTGAAGACTTTCTCAATTTCCTCAGTTCAATTTCTTCTGTCTGTTTGTCTTCATCCTGTGTTATCCTGTGTTTACGCTTTCTGTACTCTGTGCTTGTCTCCATTTCATCATGATGACTATGCTTGTGTTCTGCTATGCATACTTTTGAGTACTTATTCCACTGCAAGTAGTTCTTCGCTAAGGAATTTCCTCACCCACAAATTCCTCAGTGAAGAATTCATAAAAATCGCCTATTCACCCCCCTCTAGTCGATATAACGCACTTTCAAAAATCAAGCTTAAGAATTAGGATGGGCCTCTTAGACTGATGACATTGATGCATATACTCTAAGGTCCAGCCAATACAGTCCTGAATGGTCCTGGATTTAATAAAGCCATATTGATTTTTATGAATGCACATCATTATCAACTCCTGGAACCTATTAGCAGCCATTTTGGACAGAAATTTAACCCCCATACCAGTCAAAGATATTGGCCTGTAATCCCCAACCACTTCAGGCGAGAGCTTCTTAGGTATGAGAGTAATGAAGGACCCATTGATATTTTCCAATTTAGCTCTGCCTTCATAAAATTCCTGAGCCAAAGCATAGAATTCATGTTTAATGATGTGCCAACATTTGAAACCATCTAGTCCAGGAGCCTTATCAATGGGCATATGCTTAACAACCAAGTCCATTTCCTCCATAGTAAAAGGCTTGGTTAAGTCATCCAAACCAGGCAAATGCTTGAGCAGAGTAGACAAATCAAAACCCATGACAATGCCTCTGGAAACCCCCATCCTCCCTTTAAAAGCACTCCAAATCATTCCTTCCATTTGTGAGTGTTCAGAAATAACTGTACCATCAGGCTGCTGCAAGCTAGCAATGGAATTTCTTCTATACCTTTCTGTGGCCATGGCATGGAAAAATTTGGTATTTTCCTCACCCACTTTGATGTATCTGGTAGTACACCTCTTCTTCCAGTACAGATATTGCAAGTGGAGCAACTTTTCCAAATGCAGTTTAACAATTTTCCTGAAGTTGAATTCCTGCCTAAACAAAGGCCTAATCTCCTCCAAGTTGTCCAGCAACAAAATGACCTTAATGCAATTAGAAATAAGCAACTTCATCCTTGATAAACTAGTTTGCCACTTCTTTAGATCTTGCTTGAGGGTTTTAAGCTTATCAGCAATAATTGCAGAAGAATGAGACTTATAAGATGGTTTGCTCCATGATTTCTACACACACTCAAGGAATCCTTCCATTTGAACCCCATAATTCTGAAATCTAAAGATTTTGCACTTTGGAAGAGTGGTTCTGATCACCACAACATAGGGCACATGATCTGAAGCTGTCCTAGCTAAAGGAAGACCCTCAGTGATAGGATAAACAGAAATTCAATTAGTGGAAATAAAAATCTAGTCCAATTGTTCAACAAAGGAGAGTTCTACATGTTAGTCCAGGTAAAAGGTCTCCCCTTAAGAGGCAACTCAAGGAGACCAAGATGTCCAATGATTTCATTAAAGATAAATATATCATTTATATCTCCCCCTGGAAAATTTCTGTTTTTCAGAGGATTTGATGAAGTTAAAATCCCCAATGATCAACCAGTTGTCATCAACTGGGATATTTAAATTATATAGCCAGGACACAAAGTTATCTCTGGCCTCCCCCTGACATGGCCCATAAACAGACACCAAAGACCATTGTTCATTGTTTTGCCTAGAGGTAAAACGAACAACCACAGCATAAGGTTGCACCTCCACCAACAAACCAGATAACACAGAAGAGTTTGAGACCACAAGTATCCCTCCTGAGGCACCCACAGATGGTACAAAAGCAAATGTATCAAATTGTTTGGGACAGAAAGCCATGATTTCTCTGATGTCAAAGTTTTCACATTTATTTTCTTGAAAACATGCTACCACACATTGGCTCTCATCAATTTTTTGTTTGACAACACGTTTTCTAGCAGGAGAATTAAGCCCCCTCACATTCCAACACAGCACACTCCATCTCTTGTAGCTATTCATACTCATAATAAACCATAATTTGAAAGTAACAAAAGACCACTACATAGCAGCACTTCAGATAGTTCAACCCCAAAACACAGGAAGGTTCCAGCCCTAAATTATTACAAGGATGATAAAAAGCCAGCTGGCAAAGTAAAAACATGGCCACATTATGGGCATGGCAAACCCATAAGATCATAGAGAAGCTAATCATCACCACCCGACAACTTTTCTTCCTTGGGATTAGCCATAAGATTATCCACAGTTAGCTGCTCATCGGTTATCCGAAGATCGCGGCCAATCTCTTGAATCAGCCTAATAGGTGTTGGGGGTGGCCCTACATTTGGATTATCCGTACCAGGATGTTCTTCAGACAGAGATGGAGTGAGAGTCTTGCATTTAGGCTTCTTCTTCTTGGGCTACTGCTGTAGTTCCTGGAAGACATGCTTGAAACCATCCCTCTTAACAGAACCGCGAGTGCATCTTTGAACTTCAATATCCACAATGGGTGTAGGAGCTAGAGTCCTTTGACAGCGAGACTTCTTTCTATCACATTGCATAGAGAATGAGAAAACCTCATCAAACTGGGTCATTTGTGGCGCCTCAAGCGTGATCTGACTGTTAACCAATGGCTCGGAAAGAGAACTATCAGAAATTTTTGGTTCAGATAACAGAGCTCTAGCAACAGGCCTAGGCTTGTGGGTAACCTGAGCCCTCCTCCACTGAAGTCACGAGAGGACTTGAACATCATCAAAAGCAAAGGCCCAGCTCCTCTTAGACAGCACAATGGGCTTTAGATCAACCACTGGCATCTGTTGAGGAATATCGTACCTAGGACAGAACCGCTTAAGAGATTCAAACGAACGTTTCCAAGCCATCTCAGGCGGCAGGACAGGCCCATAAACAAGCTTTACAGAGGCAATAACAATTGTGTCATACTGAATTGTAGGCGGTTGATATGGCACAATGGCCCAATCATTGACATCAAAAAATTGCTGGGGGGGGGGGGGCTCTTCCAACTGAACTTCAGACTCAGACTGCATTGAGTTGTCAATTACAATAGATTCTTGGTCTTTAGCAGGTTGGACATTGGGGTTTTGGTCATCATGCTGATCAATACCATCTCCACCCCACTGAGCATGGCCCCAATTATTAGGGTTCGCCTGATTATGCATTGGAGGAGGCACTGTCGGAAGATCATTCCAGCCAATAGCCGAATAGGGAGGCAGAACAAAGTTGTGCATGTCTGGGAACAGAGCACCTGGCAAGGGATGCGGATTACCGTCAATTGGCATTGGGTCTTCATCCTCAATCATTTGGTCAACAAAATTTGCACCTAAAATGTAACAAGGTGCTATCCATGAGACCTTGGCGCCACCATAAGCAGTGTAATCAGTAAAAACCACATCCCTCGGGACCAAGATATCCTCCGGGAAAGACACAAACACAATCGATCTGACCATATAAGGATCATCATCTACCCAATGCTAAAACTTGCCAAAAGTTTTGATAGCGGCGCGGATGTTCTCTGTGTTGCGAAGATCAAGAGGAATACCTAGAAACATCAAACAACCATAATGAAAACCATGAGCTCCCCTAAAACCGACACCCTCATCATGCTTATGGAAATGAACAAAAGTATCATTACCCAATAGCTGAGGTGGCAATTGCAGAACAGGGAAACGAACTCCAGCATCTCGCAGCTGAAACAAGCCCACACCGCAAACCCAAGGCTGAGCAGACCAAACCTGAACTCCTCTGTGCTCCAAGAAATACAGCACAGCTTCACGCGCAGGCCCCACTTGATTCGGTGGTAGCAATGGCATCACCTCCGCCACCACGTACTCCTCATGCCGCTTCACAATCGGGGACGGCGGCGAGACAAAGGTCCCGGGCACGCGATTGGCACCACCATCAATAATATGGTGGCCCGCAGGCACATACCACAGAGGATCAATGGCAAAGACCGCCATGGGCTCAGCTAAGCAAGCCGACGCCTGAGAAGAAGCTGGTGGTGGAGGAGTCGCCGGAGGGCTGGTTGCAGGGGTTTTTGGTGCAGAAGTTAATGGACTAGACGGGAAGGCCCTGACAGAGGAGGTGGCGGCAGACTCGAGACCGGTATTAGGAACTTGAGGAGCCGGCTGATATTTGGTCTCCAAAAATAAACCCTGTTTGGTTGCAATATTTTCACAATCCCGCTCACTATGGCCCACACGTGAGCATGCCAAACACACGATATTGAGGGGGCAATATTTTACAAAATGAACAGATAAAGAACACTTTGGGCAAGTCAATATTTCCTCAACCATATTATCAATCATGGATTTGAAAGCAAAGTGAGCCTCTTGAGATTCTGGAACTTCCTGATGAGAGCTAGCTGGACTCGGCCCAATCAGAGCATTTGAGTGATCTGTAATGGGCAAAATGGGCCTAGGAGCAGAGGGCCCAACATGAGCATTCAAAGAAAGATCACGCATCCCATGCAGGGTACGTTCCGAAAAAACAGGAGAAGGATCACACATATCACATAGATCACGACGCTGTTGAATCATCGACGAGTCCACCGATCCAAAAACGATCGGGGGCGATGCTACTGTCCATTGTAGATCAATGGGCTGAGGTGGATGAATGACCACACGTTCCTTGTCAGGAATATGATCACCAGCAAACTCAGTGGCGGTGATGCAATCAGCCGAAGCATGATAACGATAGACTTTGCAAACAGTGTAGTTTTGAAATGCAGCAAAAGCTAACTTCTTACGAAAAGAAGGATCAGATTCAAGGGCTGACTTGGCAAGATGATTATGCATATCTAAGAGACCCAAAGCTGCCCTGCACGTGGAAGGGTTAACTAAAATCCACTCTGCATCACACTCCTTCCAAATTTTTGAACTCACGAACCCAATTTGGTCCCCCATTGCCCCACAGGTGAAAGTAGCATTTGAATTGAGGGCAGGAGAAAGATCGTGTGTCCACAATGTAAAACCCAACATCCTTACAAGAAACATTAAAACTGAATACCTTATTACCAATGGTTGAGACCAAGAAATCGATGGCAGAACCTCCCAACATAGATTCAAGAACTGCGGCCACAGAATCTTCCGTGAGGCGAAAATCATGCCTACTGAATGAAACCACTAGGGTGAAAGATCCCATATTCTCCATAGGATAAATTGTGAGGCGCCAGGCATTGTAGATCTCATCAGCAAAAACTCTACCCTTGGAGAAATCCAAGCCAAGAGTAGATCCAGAAGAAGAACCCATAACAAAGGGTATGGGAGAAGAGATCAGAGGACGCTGAAGAAGATGATCGAAGCCAATCACCAAGTCACCGGAGGAGTGTGAAGATCGCCGGCGGGCTAGGGTTTAGGGGTGGGTGGGTGGGAGCACCATCCGTTCTTAGAAATATTACTTTCTAGGCCCTCCATCTTCAACCCAACTCCATCCTCCTCTTGTCCATCTGCGCCTTCTACTGCGAGGCCTTCGTGGGTGTGAGGCCTTCCGTGCCGCTCTTCCGCCACTTCTTTTGCCTGCGGCTGCATGATCAGACTCAGTGCTCCGGTTGCGTGTCTTTCGTCGTGGTCCACAAGGGCAACGTGATCCTAAAGGCTGGCAAGAAGGAGCAACACATCTGTGGCAGAGAACATATAGCCCATTTGCGATTTGTTATAATGTACATACCATTTTTGAATTCTAATTGAATTAACTGTCGGCATTCTTGGAACAGGGGTACCTAGACTCGCCTACTTGCAGCACACGGCGTGGCTCCATCGACGGCCTGGTACGACCCATCTTCAGCACCAACAACACAAGACCCTCGCGAGGGGCCAAGCCTCGTGAGGCGGATGACTTCGAGACCTCCAGAAGGAGCGGCCACTTTAGGCTGGCTCCTGAGGAGCGGATATTTCCATGCGAGCCCTCACCTCGTGAGGTTCGTTTGACGCAAGCCATGAGGACCAAGGTCAGGCGGGCACCAGCGGACTAAGTGCGGTAGGTTTCCTCTTTGGTGCTAAAGAGGCAAGCGCAGGCGCGGAGTCCAGAGGAATCAGCCAAAGGTTTCCATTTCCATGCAACAAGACCAAGACCGCCAGGACGGAGGTCATCACCGAGCCCACCATGACGTCATGACCAGAGGCTTTGCAGGCGCAAACCGCCTTTCGTTAGGATAAGATGTACTAGTTGTCTTTCTTTGAATTTGGTCGTTGTGGGATCCCTTCCCGCCTACATTTTGGGGGAAGAGGACCAAGGCCACTATAAGTATAGCCTAGCCGCCACCATAGACGGGGGGAGAGCATTTGGACCATCCACACTCTCACACGCACAAGAACACACCTCCTGATGTTGTTCTTCCACTGTACTAGTTCATCCTCAACCCACCTTGAGGCTAATCCACCACAAAGCAGGAGTAGGGTATTACACCGCAAGTTGGCCCAAACCTGAGTAAACTACCTTGTCCCATTTCCTTCTAGTTCATCGAGCTAGGCCATGAGATTGACGAGTTGGCAGACTGGGGAGGTTGAGTTATTCGCACGCACCCCAGAGTTCTAATCTATCTAAGGTCCGCGGAGCCCCGAATCCGTCATTTGGCGCGCGAGGTAGGAGTGCGTCGAAGATTCACCTCTTCGCCTGCTGTACCCCGCCCGCGCCGTTCGGCTCTCATGGTGGGGGTCGCTCCATCGACCGGACCGCCGAGTGCGTTCATAGGTGCCATGGGCCTCCGGGCTTTCACACCCGCCTTGTGGCGAGTGCAGTGGCCGCCCAAGTTCAAGCCGGAGCTGCCGCCTCGATACGAAGGCGTGGCGGATCAAACAGGATTTCTCCAGCCGTATATGGAGGCTCTTTGTGCGGCCGGTGATACATCTCCGTCGTATCTATAATTTTTGATTGTTCCATGCCAATATTATTCAACTTTCATATACTTTTTGGCAACTTTTTATACTATTTTTGGGATGAACATATTGATCCAGTGCCCAGTGTCAGTTCCTGTTTGTTGCATGTTTTATGTTTCGCAGAATATCCATACAAACAGAATCCAAACGGGATAAAAATGGATGGAGCTTATTTTTGGAATATTTGGAAAATTCCGGAAGAAAAATCCACGCGAGACGGTGCCCGAGGTGGCCACGAGGTAGGGGACGCCCCTGCCCCCTGGGCGCGCCCCTGACTCTCGTGGGCCACCCGTAAGGCGGTTGATGCTCTTCTTCGGCTGCAAGAAAGCTAATTTTTGGTAAAAAATCACGGCGAAGGTTTCAGTCCAATCAGAGTTACGGATCTCCATATATATACGAAACGGTGAAAGGGCAGCAGACAGAACGCAGAAACCAAGAGAGACAGAGAGACAGATCCAATTTCGGAGGGGCTCTCGCCCCTCCCACACCATGGTGGCCAAGGACCAGAGCGGAAACCCTTCTCCCATCTAGGGAGGAGGTCAAGGAAGAAGAAGACGAAGGGCCCCCCTCTCCCCTTCTCTTCCGGTGGCGCCGGAACGCTGCCGTGGCCATCATCATCACCGCAATCTTCACCAACAACTTCACTGCCATCATCACCAACTGTTCCCCCCTCTATGCAGCGGTGTAACCTCTCTCTTACCCGCTGCAATCTCTACTTAAACATGGTGCTCAATGCTATATATTATTTCCCAATGATGTATGGCTATCCTATGATGTTTGAGTAGATCCGTTTTGTCCTATGGGCTATTTGATGATCAAGATTGGTTTGAGTTGCATGTTTTATTATTGTTGCTGTCCTATGGTGCTCTCCGTGTCGCGCAAGCGTGAGGGATTCCCGCTATAGGGTTTGCAATATGTTCATGATTTGCTTATGGTGGGTGGCGTGAGTGATAGAAGCACAGACCCGAGTAAGTAGGTTGTTTGCGTATGGGATAAAGAGGACTTGATGCTTTAATGCTATGGTTGGGTTTTACCTTAATGATCTTTAGTAGTTGCGGATGCTTGCTAGAGTTCCAATCATAAGTGCATATGATCCAAGTAGAGAAAGTATGTTAGCTTATGCCTCTCCCTCAAATAAAATTGGAATAATGATTACCGGTCTAGTTATCGATTGCCTAGGGACAAATAACTTTCTCGTGACAACAAACTCTTTACTAAAACTAATTTAGTTGTGTCTTTATCTAAGCAACCCCTAGATTTTATTTACACGCTCTTTATTACCTTGCAACCTATCCGTAAGCACCTACAAAGTACTTCTAGTTTTATACTTGTTTTAGGTAAAGCGAACGTTAAGCGTGCGTAGAGTTGTATCGGTGGTCGATAGAACTTGAGGGAATATTTGTTCTACCTTTAGCTCCTCGTTGGGTTCGACACTCTTACTTCTCGAAAACTATTGCGATCCCCTATACTTGTGGGTTATCAGCCGGCGATGACGACAAGGCCATGGTGAGTTGGCTACCCATGGCCCTTATGGGTGTGCCACGCGCCTGGCTCCTGGGCTTGCCAGAGTCTTCAGTGGCCTCCAAGGAGGAGTTGTGCGGCCTCTTCATCGCGCGCTTCGTGGCGCCGGCGCCCCACACCGTCACGGCCCTCCTTGGCGGTTCGCAAGCGCCGGCCTCGGACCGCCACGGCAAGCAGTTCTTCCGCCAGATGGGCGCCGCCCACGTGCAGTGGGGAGCTCCTCCGGGTTGGGCGGCGCCTAAGGCCGACCTCACCTTCGACTCAAGGGACCACCCCACGACCACGGCCGGCACCAGCGTGCTCCCGATGCTCTGCACCCCCACCATCTGCCACGTAGCGGTCACCAGGACCATCATCGACGGTGGCGCCGGTCTCAATGTCCTCTCCGTGGAAGCATTCGGCCTGCTTCACATGCCCCACGGCCGGCTCCGCCCCAGCAAGCCTTTCTTCGGGGTCTTTTATGGCTCCACCTACCCCCGGGGTAGATCTGCCTCCCTGTCACCTTCGGTAGCCGCGACAACTACCGCACCGAGCTCATCGACTTCGACATTGCTCGGATCGGCCTCCCGTAGAACGCCATTCTTAGGTACCCGGCCTTGGCTAAGTTCATGGCGGCAACCCATCCTGGCTACAACCTCATGAAGATGCCAGGAAGCAGCGGCGTCCTCACCGTGGTGGGGGACACCAAGGATGCGCTCTTGGCCCTTAAGCTCGCCTTCAGGGCCGCGGTGGCGGCGTGACCAAGTAGGGAGGGAGCTCGGGAGGGCCCACGGGCTGCACCAGCAAAGAAAAAGCAGTTGTTCTCTCAAGATCGGGCCGAAACGAAGCAGGTGCCGGTCAATGAAGACGGGGGATCGGGCTCTTCCTTCACCATAGGCGACGGCCTCCCTCCAGACTAAGAAGAGGCGCTGGTCAGCTTCCTCCATGCGAACAAGGACATGTTTGCATGGGAGGCAGCGGACCTGGCCGGGGTTCCATGTGGAGTAATTGAGTACCACTTGATGGTGTGCCCCAACACACGACCAGTAAAGCAGAAGGCACGGCGGCAAGCCCCGGAGAAGCAGTCGTTCATCATCCAGGAGACCCGCAAGCTGCAGGAGGCCGGCGTCATACAAGAAGTGCGGCTCCCAGACTGTCTCGCAAACCCGGTCATCGTCCCCGAGAAGGGTGGGAAAGAGCACATGTGCGTCGATTTCATCAACCTCAACAAGTCCTATCCTCAGGACCCTTTCCCTCTTCCATGCATCGACCAGATCATCGACTCCACCGCCGAGTGCGATCTACTGTGCTTCCTGGACGCCTTCTCGAGCTATCATCAAATCAAGATGGCAGTGCAAGATGTTGAGAAGACAGCCTTTCTAACCCCGTGCGGGGTGTACTGCTACACCTGCATGCCATTTGGGTTGTGCAATGCGGGAGGAACCTTCTAGCGGCTAATGCGAATCGCCTTGGGCTAGTATCTCGAGAGGAACGCCGAGGCGTATGTCAATGACATAGTGGTGAAATCTCGGGAGGCGAGAACACTTATCGAGGACCTGGAGGAGATTTTCGCCAGCCTGCGCAAGATAAACATGCGGCTCAACCCAGAGAAATGTGTATTCGGTGCCCCGTCTGGAAAGCTGCTGGTGAGGGAGTCCTGGATTAGGGGGTCCTCGGGTGTCCGGGTTGTGTGATATGGGCCAGACTGATGGGCCGTGAAGATACAAGGCAGAAGACCTTCCCCCCTGTCCGGATAGGACTCAGCTATGTGTGGATGGCAATATTGGTGTCTGGAGATGTAATTTCCTTCCTCGAAGAATCGACTCTGTACAACCCCAGGCCCATCCGGTGAGTATATAAACCAGAGTGTTTAGTCTATAGAGGCTATTAGAATTTACATAGGGTTTAGCCATTATGATCTCGAAGTAGATCAACTCTTGTAACCCCTATACTCATCAAAGACAATCAAGCAGGAAGTAGGGTCTTACCTCCTTCAAGAGGGCCCAAACCTGGGTAAACATCGTGTCCCCTTTGTCTCTTGTTACCTTCGATCCTCAGATGCACAGTTCGGGACCCCTACTCGAGATCGGCCGGTTTTGACACCAACATTGGTGCTTTCATTGAGAGTTCCACTGTGTCATCGATAGAAGGTTCGATGGCTCGTTCGATCATCAACAACGATGCTGTTTCCGGGGAAACTTTCCTCCCTGGTCAACTTTTTGTGTTTGGCAGCTTCGTTCCGCATGCCAATTCAACTGGTCACCTTGAATAGATCGACAACTACGCCCCTGGTCGTCAGATCAGGTTTGGAAGCCTGAACTATGTCGCTGATATCCGAGGAGACTTGATCTTCGAAGGGTTCATGGCCTCAACCGCTATTCCTCATCTGCAAGAAGGAAACCCGTCCAAATCACCATCAGGCACCATTCAATGATCAAATATTGTTCCTGCCCTGGACGGGAGTTTCAACCCCACCGGACCCGCTCCTACTACGGAGCTCCTTGTCGGAGACCCAGAGGCGGCCATATTATCGGCGGACCTGAACTCAAATAGGGATCTCCCTGTCATCAGAAAGTCGAACTCACCTTTGGATGTTAACTCCGAACTCTCGAGGTCCGCGTCCATTGGGCACAGCCAAGCAGCATTCATCAGGCCTAGCTCCGCAGATCCTCAGCCACCCGTCCAGTTTTCACTTCTAAGCGAAGCTCTGGACTTAATGTGATCTCTCGCCATCACCGAAGCGTCACTGCCAAACTATGCCCAGCCCGAACTAGGGGCTGAGTGCTAGGAATTTTGCATCCCACCTACCACCCACTTGGTAGCCACTGTCGAGGACTTAACCGACATGCTCGACCATTCCTCCGAAGACGTCGATGCCGGAGCCGACCGAGGTCAAAATCTGCCTATCACCGGGCGTTGGACGACCACCTCTACATACGACGTGTATATGGTAGATACACCTAAAAAGACGACGATGACGACACGCAGGACCCGATTGAGGACAACCCTGTCGAAGCACCACCAAAGCGCCGACGTCAGCGGCGTCGCTCAAAATCGCGTCGCGAAAAGGAAAGCTATACCGGCACAGAAGATAACAACACTCCGGATGACGCCGAAGACCCCGTCGAGCCTGCATCTGAGCAGGATGAATGGGAAGAGGGACAAGTTAATCCCAATGAACCTGTCGAGAATGAGGATTCGGAAGATAGTTACTATCTGCAGTCTCCGAGGAGGATGTCAGCCTCGGCAATGAAGTCTTCATCGTGCTAGAGGAACCCCTTGAGCAAGAGCGCTTCAAGCGACGGCTAATCGCTATAGCGAGGAGCCTAAAAAAGAAACAAGAACAACTTCAAGCCGAACAGGATACACTCAACGAAAGATGGACCAAGGTCCTAGCTGCTGAAGAATACGGCCTCGAGAAGCCAACAAAGAGTTATCCGAAACGTCGGCTACTACCAGAATTCGACAACGAGGCCCTTGAGCCAATATCGTCAAGATATAATCACGCTGACGAACCAGACCGACCACCACGTGGACGGGACAAAGCGACTGCTTATGTCGAACACCAGCCCGCGCCACCTCGCCGTCAGGGCAAGGAGGTAGTGGCTCCGGGCTACACCTACGACTTACGTCAGGACCTGGACAATAGAGCCAGTCAGACTAGATCAATCTACGGATCAAGGGGACTCGCTCCAACAAGAGATGATGGCCATCAAGCTTGGCGAGATAAGCATAACCAAACTTGGGCTGAAAACTGAACACAGATGTCATCCGAAGTCCGTCGTGACGTTTCCCGATACAGAGGCGCTGCACACCCCTTGTGCTTTACCTATGAGGTAATGCAGCACCAGTTTCCAGAAGGGTTTAAACCCATAAACATTGAATCATACGATGGAACAACAGATCCCGCTGTATGGATTGAAGACTTTCTTCTCCACATTTACATGGCTCGGAGTGATGACCTCCACACCATCAAATAGCTCCCCTAAAGCTAAAGGGACCAGCATGGCACTGGTTAAACAGCCTCCCAGAGAACTCTATAGGTAGCTGGGAAGATTCGGAGGTTGCCTTTCGAGACAACTTCCAAGGTACTTATGTCCGGCCACTGGACACCGATGACCTTAGTCACATAGTCCAGCAACCCGGATAGTCAGCCTGCAAACTCTGGACTCTGTTCTTAATTAAAAAGAACCAAATCGTCGATTGTCCAGACACCGAAGCCCTAGCAGCCTTTAAACATAGCGTCCGCGATGAATGGCTCGCCCGACACCTCGGTCAAGAAAAACCGAAGTCTATGGCAACTCTTACCGCGCTCATGACCCGCTTCTGCGCGGGAGAAGATAGTTTGTTAGCTCATAGAAGCAACAGTACCAGCGACCCTTGCACCTCCGAAGCCAGGGAGGGCAACGGACGACCATGACGTAACAAACATAAGCATCGGAACAACAATGAAGAAACTAAAGATACAATGGTCAACGCCGGATTGAGTGGCTGTAAACCCGGTCAGCGGAAGAAGCCATTCAAAGCAAATAGGGTCGGTCCATCTAATTTGGACAAAATACTCGATCGGCCTTGCCAGATCCATGGCACCCCCGACAAGCCTGCAAATCATTCCAACAGAAACGGTTGGGTCTTTAAACATCCCAGTAAGTTAAATACCGAACATAAGGGGAAAGGGCCGCCAAGCGAGGACGATGATGAGCCCTGCCGACCGAACACATGGGGACAGAAGAAATTTCCCCCTGAGGGGAAAACAGTGAATATGATATATGTCACGCATATCCCCAAAAGGGAGCGCAAGCGCGCACTAAGGGACGTCTACGCCGTAGATCCTATCGCTCCAAAATTCAACCCAAGTTTGGCTTGTCCGATCACCTTCGATCGCAGGGACCACCCAACCAGCATATGATACGTCTCCAACGTATCTATAATTTTTGATTGCTTCATGCTATATTATATTCTGTTTTGGATGACTAATGGGCTTTGTTATACACTTTAATATTATTTTTGGGACTAACCTATTAACCAGAGGCCCAGCCAAAATTGCTGTTTTTTGCCAATTTCAGAGTTTCGCAGAAAAAGAATATCAAAGGAGTCCAAACGGAATGAAACCTTCGGGAACGTGATTTTCGGAACAAACGTGATCCAGAGGACGTGGAGTCTACGTCAAGAAATCAACCAGGAGAGCACGAGGCAGGGGGGCGTGCCTACCCCCCTGGGCGCGCCCTCCACCCTCGTGGGGCCCATGTTGCTCCACCGACGTACTTCTTCCTCCTATATATACCTACGTACCCCCAAACCAACAGAAGCATCCACAAAAACCTAATTCCACCGCCGCAACCTTTTGTACCCGTGAGATCCCATCTTGGGGCCTTTTCCAGCGTCCTGCCGGAGGGGGCATTGATCACGGAGGGCTTCTACATCAACACCATAGCCTCTCTGATGATGTGTGAGTAGTTTACCTCAGACCTTCGGGTCCATAGTTATTAGCTAGATGGCTTCTTCTCTCTCTTTGGATCTCAATACAAAGTTCTCCACGATTCTCATGGAGATCTATTTGATGTAATCTTCTTTTGCGGTGTGTTTGTTGAGACCGATGAATTGTGCGTTTATGATCAAGTTTATCTATGAACAATATTTGAATCTTCTCTGAATTCTTTTATGTATGATTGGTTATCTTTGCAAGTCTCTTCGAATTATCAGTTTGGTTTGGCCTACTAGATTGATCTGTCTTGCAATGGGAGAAGTGCTTAGCTTTGGGTTCAATCTTGCGGTGTCCCTTCCCAGTGACAGCAGGGGCAGCAAGGCACGTATTGTATTGTTGCCATCGAGGATAACAAGATGGGGTTTATATCATATTGCATGAGTTTATCCCTCTACATCATGTCATCTTACTTAAAGCATTACTCTGTTCTTTTGAACTTAATACTCTAGATGCATGCTGGATAGCGGTCGATCTATGGAGTAATAGTAGTAGATCCAGGCAGGAGTCGGTCTACTTGTCACGGACGTGATGCCTATATACATGATCATACCTAGATATTCTCATAACTATGCTCAATTCTATCAATTGCTCTACAGTAATTTGTTCACCCACCGTAACTACTGATGCTCTTGAGAGAAGCCACTAGTGAAACCTATGGCCCCCGGGTCTATTTTCCATCATATTAATGTTCCAACACTTAGCTATTTTTATTGCCTTTTATTTTTCTTTGCATCTTTATTATAAAAATACAAAAAATATTATCTTATCATATCTATCAGATCTCACTTTTGTAAGTGACCGTGAAGGGATTGACAACCCCTTTATTGCGTTGGTTGCGAGGTTTTTATTTGTTTGTGTAGGTGCGAGGGACTGGAGTGTGGCCTCCTACTGGATTGATACCTTGGTTCTCAAAAACTGAGGGGAAATACTTACGCTACTTTACTGCATCACCCTTTCCTCTTCAAGGGAAAACCAACACAGTGCTCAAGAGGTAGCAAGAAGGATTTCTGTCACCGTTGTTGGGGAGGCTACGCAAAAGTCAACATACCAAGTACCCATCACAAACTCTTATCTCCCGCATTACATTATTTGCCATTTGGCTCTCGTTTTCCTCTCCCCCACTACACCATTGCAGTTTTATTCGCCCTCTCTCCGTTCGCCTCATTCGCTTGCTCCCTGTATTTTCTGTCATTATGTCTGAAATTGGGGAAATTATTGTCGATATGGAAAAGGGGTTACTCAAGATTTCTTTACTTGTGCCGGTGCTTTGCCTTCTATGGGTAGTACTATTCTCCATAGAACTAGTAGTCTTGCGGACGCTATCGCCATGCTTGTGGTTGAACTTGAAAGATAATTTATGCACATGCATCCTTGCATACAAAGGATTTTCTTAGAATTTTCTAATATTGATCATTCTTCTGTTAAGCGTGCCGCTACTATTTTCTTGGCTCATGAATTCAAATTTATAATAATAGAGGCCACAGAAATCTTTGCGCACTATAGGGTGGACGCTGGCCGTCCTCCCATAGAGGCAATCCTCTTTGATCAAGAGGAAATAATGCGTTTTCAATCTCTAGACTATGTTGATTTTAATGAAAACCTTAGAAAAAGGGTTCCTACCAAAAATGGCAATACCTAGATCTATCCTTGCTTTTATGCCTAGCTAGGGGCGTTAAACGATAGCGCTTGTTGGGAGGCAACCCAATTTTTTTTTTTTTTTGCTTTTTGCTTCTGTTTAGGAATAAATCTATTACCTAGCCTCTGGTTAGATTTTTCTTATGTTTTAGTGTTTGTGCCAAGTTAAACTTATAGGATCTTCTTGGATGATAGTTATTTGATCTTGCTGAAAATTCCAGAAACTTTCTGTTCACGAAAACAATTGTTAAAAATCACCAGAACATGATAAAATATTGGTTCCAATTTCAGAAGATCAATAAACAAATTGTCTAGGTCTTCCTATTTTGGTAGATTTTTTGGAGTTCCAGAAGTTTGCGTTAGTTACAGATTAATACAGACTGTTCTGTTTTTGACAGATTCTGTTTTTCGTGTGTTGTTTGCTTATTTTGATGAATCTATGGGTAGTAAAATAGTTTATAAACCATAGAGAAGTTGGAATACAGTAGGTTTAACACCAATATAAATAAAGAATGAGTTCATTACAGTACCTTGAAGTGGTGTTTTGTTTTCTTTCGCTAACGGAGCTCACGAGATTTTCTGTTACGTTTTGTGTTGTGAAGTTTTCAAGTTTTGGGTAAAAGATTTGATGGATTATGGAACAAGGAGTGGCAAGAGCCTAAGCTTGGGGATGCCCATGGCACCCCAAGATAATCTAAGGACACCAAAAAGCCAAAGCTTGGGGATGCCCCGGAAGGCATCACCTCTTTCGTCTACTTCCATCGGTAACTTTACTTGGAGCTATGTGTTTTGCTTGGATCATCTTATATGATTTGAGTCTTTGTTTTTAGTTTACCACAATCATCTTTGCTGTACACACCTTTTGAGAGAGACACACATGATTTGGAATTTATTAGAATACTCTATGTGCTTCGCTTATATCTTTTGAGCTATATAATTTTTGCTCTAGTGCTTCACTTATATCTTTTAGAGCACGGCGGTGGTTTTGTTCTATAGAAACTATTATTCTCTCCTGCTTCACTTATATTATTTTGAGAGTCTTAAACAGCATGGTAATTTTCTTAAATAGGAAAATTAATCCTAATATGCTAAGTATTCAAGACTAGTAAAAACTTTCTTATGAGTGTGCTGAATACTAAGAGAAGTTTGATGCTTGATGATTGTTTTGAGATATTTAGTTAGTAATATTAAAGTTGTGCTAGTTGAGTAGTTGTGAAATTGAGAAATACTTGTGTTGAAGTTTGCAAGTCCCGTAGCATGCATGTATGGTAAACGTTATGTAACAAATTTGAAACATGAGGTGTTCTTTGATTGTCTTCCTTATGAGTGGCGGTCGGGGACGAGCGATGGCCTTTTCCAACCAATCTATCCCCCTAGGAGCATGCGCGTAATGCTTGGTTTTTGATGACTTGTAGATTTTTGCAATAAGTATGTGAGTTGTTTATGACTAATGTTGAGTCCATGGATTATACACACTCTTACCCTTCCATCATTGCTAGCCTCTTCGGTACCGTGCATTGCCCTTTCTCACATTGAGCGTTGGTGCAAACTTCGCCAGTGCATCCAAACCCCGTGAAATGATACGCTCTGTCACACATAAACCTCCTTATATCTTCCTCAAAACAGCCACCATACCTACCTATTAAGGCATTTCCATAGCCATTCCGAGATATATTGTCATGCAACTTTCCACCGTTCCGTTTATCTTGACACGTTCATCATTGTCATATTGCTTTGCATGATCATGTAGTTGACATCGTATTTGTGGCAAAGCCACCATTCATAATTTTTCATGCATGTCACTCTTGATTCATTGCCTATCCCGGTATACCGCCGGAGGCATTCATATAGAGTCATACCTTGTTCTAGTATCGAGTTGTAATCATTGAGTTGTAAATAAATAGAAGTGTGATGATCATCATTCATAGAGCATTGTCCCAATAAAAAAAGAGAAAGGTAAAATAAAAAAAGGGAGGCCCAAAAAAATATAAATAAAAAGGGACAATGCTACTACCCTTTTTTTCCACACTTGTGCTTCAAAGTAGCACCATGATTTTCATGATAGAGAGTTTCTTGTTTTGTCACTTTCATACTAGTGGGAAATTTTCATTATAGAACTTGGCTTGTATATTCCAACAATGGGCTTCCTCAAATGCCCTAGGCCTTCATGAGCAAGCAAGTTGGATGCACACCCACTTAGTTTCTTTTGTTGAGCTTTCATGCATTTATAGCTCTAGTGCATCCGTTGCATGGCAATCCATACTCCTTGCATTACCATCAATCGATGGGCACCTCCATAGCCCATTGATTAGCCGCATTGATGTGAGACTTTCTCCTTTTTTGTCTTCTCCACATAACCCCCATCATTATATTCTATTCCACCCATAGTGCTATATCCATGGCTCACGCTCATGTATTGCGTGAAGGTTGAAAAAGTTTGAGATTACTAAAGTATGAAACAATTGCTTGGCTTGTCATCGGGGTTGTGCATGATGAGAGCATTCTTGTGTGACGAAAATAGATCATGACTAAACTATATGATTTTGTAGGGATGAACTTTCTTTGGCCATGTTATTTTGAGAAGACATAATTGCTTAGTTAGTATGCTTGAAGTATTATTGCTTTTATGTCAATATTAAACTTTTATCTTGAATCTTTCGGATCTGAATATTCATACCACAATTAAGAGGGTTACATTAAAAAATTATGCCAAGTAGCATTCCGCATCAAAAATTCTGTTTGAATCATTTACCTACTCGAGGACGAGCAGGAATTAAGCTTGGGGATGCTTGATACGTCACCAATGTATCTATAATTTTTGATTGCTTCATGCTATATTCTATTCTGTTTTGGATGATTAATGGGCTTTGTTATACACTTTTATATTATTTTTGGGACTAACCTATTAACTAGAGGCCCAACCCAAATTGCTGTTTTTTTGCCTATTTCAGAGTTTTGCACAAAAAGAATATCAAACGGAGTCCAAACGGAATGAAACCTTCGGGAACGTGATTTTTGGAACAAATGTGATCCAGAGGACTTGGAGTCTACGTCAAGAAATCAACCAGGCGAGCACGAGGCAGAGGGGTGCGCCTACCCCCTGGGCGCGCCTTCCAATATCGTGGGGACCACGTTGCTCCACGGACGTACTTCTTCCTCCTATATATACCTATGTACCCCCAAACCAACCGAAGCATCCACGAAAACCTAATTCCACTTCCGCAACCTTCTGTACCCGTGAGATCCCATCTTGGGGCCTTTTCCGGCATCCTGCCGGAGGGGGCATTGATCACGGAGGGCTTCTACATCAACACCATAGCCTCTCCGATGATGTGTGTGTGGTTTACCTCAAACCTTCGGGTCCATAGTTATTAGCTAGATGGCTTCTTCTCTCTCTTTGGATCTCAATACAAAGTTCTCCACGATTCTCGTTGAGATCTATTCGATGTAATCTTCTTTTGCGGTGTGTTTGTTGAGACCGATGAATTGTGGGTTTATGATCAAGTTTATCAATGAACAATATTTGAACCTTCTCTGAATTCTTTATTTATGATTGGTTATCTTTGCAAGTCTCTTCGAATTATCAGTTTTGTTTGGCCTACTAGATTGATCTTTCTTGCAATGGGAGAAGTGCTTAGCTTTGGGTTCAATCTTGCGGTGTCCTTTCCCAGTGACAGCAGGGGCAGCAAGGCACGTATTGTATTGTTGCCATCGAGGATAACAAGATGGGGTTTATATCATATTGTATGAGTTTATCCCTCTACATCATGTCATCTTACTTAAAGCATTACTCTGTTATTTTGAACCTAATACTCTAGATGCATGCTGGATAGCGGTCGATGTGTGGAGTAATAGTAGTAGATGCAGGCAGGAGTCGGTCTACTTGTCATGGACGTGATGCCTATATACATGATCATACCTAGATATTCTCATAACTATGCTCAATTCTATCAATTGCTCAACAGTAATTTGTTCACCCACCGTAATACTTATGCTCTTGAGAGAAGCCACTAGTGAAACCTATGGCCCCGGGGTCTATTTTCCATCATATTAATCTTCCAACACTCAGCTATTTTTATTGCCTTGTATTTTACTTTGCATCTTTATTATAAAAATATCAAAAAGATTATCTTATCATATCTATCAGATCTCACTTTCGTAAGTGACCGTGAAGGGATTGACAACCCCTTTATTGCGTTGGTTGCGAGATTTTTATTTGTTTGTGTAGGTCCGAGGGACTTGAGCGTGGCCTCCTACTGGATTGATACCTAGGTTCTCAAAAACTGAGGGAAATACATACGCTACTTTACTGCATCACCCTTTCCTCTTCAAGGGAAAACCAACGTAGTGCTCAAGAGGTAGCAGTATACGTCATGGAGGTTCGGCAGCTCTGGTCCTTGATCCAATCATTGATGGATACCATCTCACTCGAGTCCTTATGGACGGCGGCAGCAGTCTTAACCTGATCTATCTAGGCACTGCTCGTAAAATGGGTATTGACCCGTCAAGAATCAAGCCTAGTAACACCACCTTTAAAAGCGTGATACCGGACGTAGAGGCCCGTTGCACGGGTTCATTGACATTGGAAGTAGTCTTCGGTTCACTAGATAACCTCCGAAGCGAAAACTTGATCTTCGACATTATCCCCTTTCGCAGTGGTTATCACGCACTGCTCGGACGAACTGCCTTTGCCCGTTTCAACACAGTCCCGCACTATGCTTACTTAAAGCTCAAAATGCCAGGACCACATGGCGTTATCACAGTCAATGGAAACATGGAGTGCTCCCTGCGTACTGAGGAGCACACCGCGGCCCTCGCAGCCGAGGCGCAGAGTGGCCTCATCAAGCGCAACACTTCATCGGCCATCAAGACCCCGGACACTACTAAGCGAGTCCGGTCTACTCTACAGAACGACAGCTCGGCAGATCCAGAGCTGGACTAGCAGTTCCGCCTTCTCCGATCGCCCCATAAAACTGCGGCATATGTACCGCGTGTGCATAACTACGCACTTAAAATACCCCGGCCAACAACGAAGGCACACTGCGGACAAGGTCTATAGTTCGGCTCGACCCTATTTTGACCCTAACCTTTTTCCTTCCTTTTTCTTCTCTCTCATATTCAAGGTTCATTAAAACCTATAGTCACCCCACGGTCGTGCAACGGCTCTTTTCCAAGCCAATTTTGTATAAACGATCATCCACTACTCCTCTCAAAGGATCGTTTACCAAGGCGAAATGGCGCAGAAGTGCAGCAGGGCATCAATGGGATCTTGAAGACTAGATTTTCTTTTTAGGCCCTGTATACAACTTCCCCTTGAGTACAAATTCTCGGCATGTAAAATAGCCTTGATTTTTTTGGCATTATCTGTAATAGCACGTCTTGACGTATTAATCAGAGCATAAAGGAAATAGTTTAGTGCCAACCCCTGGTTGGTATTGGTTTATCTCACCAAATGTATTCCTTCCTTGCTTCAGATTGCCAAATATACATTGGCCCGGCCTAAATGTCGGGGGCTCTATTCGGCCACGTATATTTTCAAAAGTCCGAACACTCCTAGGGTATACTTCAGCGTCCTGAATATTGCATTATATGCATGAGCTCCAAACCATGTCTTTGGTCAATAATTGGGTTGCCCGGCTCCTGTGATTACCACCTTATGTTCCACTAGTTCGGCTAAGGTAGTAAAGGGAGAACTACTGCGATTGCGTTTCTGGTTCGTCCGGTCAAACCCCTCAGTAGAGAAAGCTGAAAACTGACTGTCATGATATGGCGAGAGCTGGTCAGCGATTCGGTGACTTGCTACAAATCTTTTGTGATTTATTCCGTATTACACGAAGGGTTGACCTTCCCTCAGTCATGCGCCAAAGGCATCCTAGTTCGGACGGCTGCATACGCACCAAGGGCAACGTAGCCCCACCGTTAAACTCCTTTGGCTAAGTGAAAGTAATAAAGCAGTATAGTCTGATTGTCTGGTTTGCTGCGCAGACACCTCCTTTACAGACCAAGATGTTGGGTCAAGTGTGACCGTGCGCTATACCGAACACCCCAGTAGCATCTACCTGGGGGCTAAAGCCGATGGCTGGCAAACATTTCAGAATTGACACGGCCGCACAGGAGGAAAATAATTTCAGATAAAGGCATAAATATATTACAAGCCTTGGTTCATAAAACAAAGTCTGGACAGCCCTGATACATTCACTCCAACATAACACCCTTTGAGCATTGGCACACTACTATTCGGGCACCCGCTAAGACATCCTAAGTATCGCTCCGGCTTGCGGTGGTCCTTGCCTTCGGGCGGGCCTTCGGTTGCGACGACAATGGCCTTCATCTTCGCCCAGTGCATCTTGACATAGGCAAAGGCCATCCGCGCACCCTCTGTGCACGCCGGGCGCTTCACAGCTTCAACTCGGGGCAGCACATCGACGAGTCACCTTACCAAGCAGAAGTAGCTGCTAGGAATGGATTCGGCTGGCCAAAGCCGTACTATGATGTCCTTCATGGCCAGGCCGGACATCCTATGCAGCTCTGACAGTTGCATCATCTGGTAGTTCAATAGCGCCGGACGCTCTGGCGCCAGGAACTGTGACCAGAAGAGCTTCTCTGTCGTGTTCCCCTCCTGGGCTCGGAAGAACTACGAGGCGTCGGCATCACTCTTCGGAAGATCTACAAAGGCGTCTGGAGTACTCCACATTCGAGTGAGCAAGGCATATTTTAACCCCCAAATATACTCTGCAAAAGAAAGTGCTTACCAGCCGCTATCTGTTCGGCCTGCCGGATCTCTTCACGAGCACTCCAGGACGCAGTCCATGCCTCCTTGGCCTCATTGAGGGCCTTGGCGAGTTCGGCTTCTTGGGCCATAGTCATCTCCTCCAAAGCCTCGCATTTGCCGATGGCATCCTTCAGCTCTTGCTCCACTTCAGCCACCCTCTCTTCGTGCTGGTGGCGGGTGACCTGTTCGGTCTTCAATTCCGCAGCCGCTTTGTCAACATGCCGCTTTGCTTGCCTTCGCCTCCTCCTTGGCTTGGGCAAGGGCGCTCTTGAGGGTCTCGACCTTGGCCGCGCTACCTGCACCCATAATCACAGCAGTACATGAGTTATACTCTGAATTTTCATATCACTTCAGATATATGATCAAACTCTTTTAAAGTACCCACATACCTTGCGCCTCATCGAACCGCTTGTTAACGCGGTCGATCTCATCATCGACCAGCTTTAGTTTCCTATTGAGTTCGGAAAGTTCAGCGGCCTGGGCGGTTGCCGCCAGCAGGGAAGCCTGTTATAAATAGAAAAGTATGTCACCTCTTCCGAATACTATGTGATTCTCTGTTCAGATTTTTCAAAAACCGGACAGAGTCTCGGGGGCTACTAGCTATATACAGGTATATTTCCTTCATATGAAAAAATTCTAGAGTATTACGTCGCATACCTCGAAGCCTGTTAGTAGGCTGGTGAAGGCTTCTTTTAGCCCGCTCTTGGTGGACTGAACCTTCTTAAACACCACACCCATCAGGGTGCGGTGCTCCTCCACGATGGAAGCACGTCATAGTGCTTCCACCAGAGGATTCGGCGCCTCCGGATTGGTGGAGGTCGCTATCGGAGCTGATGCTCCCCCCTTCTTTAAGGGGGCTACTCGCCCAATTCCGGAGCCACATGGGTCTTCGGAATGATATCCGACTGGGGGCCGGACTGGTCAGGGCCCTCACAGTCGGTCGCCATGGGGATCACACCCCCCATGTCTTCAGCAGTCGAGGTATTACCCTTGGGCGCCTTTTCGGTAGCCTCGCCCACCCCTCCGCGGCCTGGAGAGGTCCTTCGGGACAACACCTTGGTGTCATCCGCGATGGTTGGCGGAGAGGCTCGCGGAGGCGTCTCGCTCTCTGCCATCTCGGGCGGCAGAGAACTCCCCTCATATAATGAAGGGTTGGGGAGGTCGCGAGCAGGGCTGAAAGGCACACGGTGTAATATGTTATAGTATAAAGACATAAAGGGCCGAAGACATACAATAAATCATTTGATACTTACGATTTGGCCACGGGCTTCACCCTGGGTATTCTCTTAGGGATGGGTTCGGTTTCCAAATCCGAACCATCCGAGAGGGCCATCTTCCCCCTCTTGGGCGCCTCCTCCTCCGGGTCTGCGGAGGCTGCCCTCTTCTTCTTCATCCCCTTAAGAGGGGAGTCGCGTTCCGCCTCCTCCTCCTCCTCCTCGTGTTCATCTTCCTCGTGGGAGGAGGGGATTTTGGTCTCTCCGGACACTGCGTCCGAAGGACCCTTGGAGCGGAGGTCGCCCTTGGCCTCCTTGCCCTTCTTCTTCTTGGCCTTGTTCTCCGGCGCCTGATAGGGCGCTGGGACCAGCATCTTCGTCAGCTGTGCTTCGGCCGGATCTTCAGGTAGAGGTGTCGGACACTTGATCTGCTCCGCCTTTGCTATCGAGCCCTGTACGAGGAACGGAAAACTCATTATGCACAAAAACTTATTGATCCAGCCTTCGGGACTAACACACTTACCAGTGTGGCCGGATTCTCGCTGTCAAGACCGATGTCTTCGGTCTTCTTCGGCCACGTTTTCTGGGCCTTGAAGAGCATCTTCCAGATGTCTTCGTGCGTTGTGCCAAAGAAGTGCTTGAAGATCCGCGGATCTTCCGGATTGAACTCACACATGTGGGTGGGCCAGAGCTGGCAGGGAAGGATCCGGCGGAAGAGCATCAGCTGAATCACGTTAGTGAGACTGGTGTTCTTGCCTATCATGTTTGTGATGCTCTTTTGTAGTATCGACACTTCCGCCGTGGATCCCCGGTCTAGACCCTTGGTGGTCCAGGAGGTGAGCTGCATAGGGGGTCCGGATCTGAACTCAGGAGTGGCCGCCCACTTGGCGTCACGGGGTTCGGTGATGTAGAACCACTCCTGCTGCCACACCTTGACAGTCTCCGCGAAGGCCCCTTAGGCCAACCAGCGTTGGGGAGCTTGCTCGCCATGGTGCCGCCGCAGTCTGCATGCTGCTCGTCGACCACCTTCGGCTTCACATTGAAGACTTTTAGCCATAGGCCGAAGTGTGGGGGAATGCGGAGTAGCGCCTCACACACGACGATGAACGCCGAGATGTGGAGGAAAGAATTTGGGGCTATATCATGTAAATCGAGCGTGTAGTAGAACATAAGGCCGCGGACGAAGGGGTGGAGGGGAAACCCAAGCCCGCGGAGGAAGTGGGAGATGAATACCACCCATTCGCCGGGCTCCGGAGTGCGGATGCCTTGATCCTTGGCTGGGAGCCTGTGTGCGATGTCCACAGACAGATATCCCGCCTCCTGGAGCTCCTTGATGTCCTTCTCCGTGACGGAGCAGGCCTCCCACTTGCCCTTTGAACCAGATCCGCAAATGGCTGGAGAGGTTGGTAGCGGTGGAAAGATTGAAGTTTGGGCACTAGAGCTTGAAGATGGGAAAGCAAAAGAAGGAACAAGGCGTGGGAAGAAAGGAGGAATCTTTATCCTCTTATTTAGGCAGTGAATATCAAACGCCCCCCTCAAGCCTTAAAACTCGCATGTTCCCAAGGGGTCGTGCGAATGGCACAGTTGGACTACCCAAAACCGTATTGATGAGGATCCCACGATAAGTGGACACGATCTCTGTTTTGACAAGATGTGTCAATAGAGGCTGTGCCTCGAAACGTGAAGTGGGAGGCGAAAAAATAGTTCGAAATGTTAAGAGGCCAGACATGACGCTTCACCGAAAAGTTCCAGTTGACAGACATTATTTTGATTAAATATCTTGCCTTCATGGCTAAGGGTTGTGACTATTATACAGCGCCAGATATAGTTCTTTTTTTAGAAGATTGCTTTGAAGTACTCAGGAGGAGGAACCCGCCTTGCAATGCCGAAGACAACCCGCATGCCGAATATATCATCATTGAAGACTGGTTCAGGAGCTACTGAGGGAGTCCTGGATTAGGGGGTCCTCGGGTGTTCGGGCTGTGTGATATGGGACGGACTAATGGTCCTTGAAGATACAAGGCAGAAGACCTTCCCCCCGTGTCCGTATTGGACTCTCCTATGCGTGGATGGCAAGACTGGTGTCCGGATATGTAATTTCCTTCCTCTGTGAACCGACTCTATACAACCCTAGGCCCCTCCGGTGAGCATATAAACCGGAGGGTTTAGTCCGTAGAGGCTATCAGAATTTACATAGGCTAGCTAGGGTTTAGCCATTACGATCTCGCGGAAGATCAACTCTTGTAACCCCTATACTCATCAAAGATAATCAAGCTGGAAGTATGGTTTTACCTCCTTCAAGAGGGCCCGAACCTGGGTAACATCGTGTCCCCTTTGTCTCCTGTTACCTCCGATCCTTAGACGGATAGTACGGGACCCCCTACCCGAGATCGGCCGGTTCTGACACCGACAGCTGGGATTCCTGGTGTTGCACACAGGGATTGAGGCCAACCGAGAGAAATTCAAGGCCATAGAAAGGATGAGTCCGCCGCAAACCCTCAAGGAGATGCATAAGCTGGCAAGCTGCGTAACCTCACTCGGGCGCTTCATCTCCAAGCTGGCGGAGCGCGCACTCCCTTCTTCAAGATGATGAAAAAGAAGGGCCCACTCGAGTGGACTCCGGAGGCTGACGCAGCCTTCCAAGACCTCAAGAAGTACCTCACCAGCCCGCCGGTGATGGTAGCGTCGCGCCCCCTTGAACCTTTGGTGCTCTACCTGGATGCCACGCCTCATTCTGCCAGTGCAGCGCTGGTGGCGGTCCGCGAGGAGCGCCCGACCAAGGGCTCGCGGGGCAGCACCTCACGCCCGATTGAGGCGTCGTGGCCTCAGGTTGACATTTCTGAGGCCTCAGCCGCCCCACCGGTCGGCGGGGCTCCTGAGGATGACGCCCTCTAGGCCATGGCAGCCTCGACAAATGACAAGGCTTCGGAGGCCCCCCAGCCTCAAGAGGAGCAGGACCCCGCCAATGCCTCCATCCTCATCGAACACCTTGTGTACTTCGTCAGCATGGTGTTGCGTGATGCGCGGGTGCGCTACCCCATGCCATAGAAGTTGTTGCTCGCGCTCCTCATCGCCTCCTGAAAGCTACGCCACTACTTCCAAGGCCACCCCATCAAGGTTGTCTTAGCTTACCCCCTAGAGAGGGTGCTCCGGAGCCCTAACGCCATGGAACATTGAACTGCAGGCATTCCAGTTGGAATTCAGCATCACCAGGATCATCAAGGGTGCGACCCTTGCTGACTTCTTGTCGAAATGGACTGCCGTCCGCGACCGAGAAATGGGCGAGGACCGTTCCCTCTCGCCCGGAAATGAAGCACCTGATGGTTGGGTCATGTAATTGGATGGTGCATTCGCGCGTCAGGGCGCGGGGGCTGGAGCTGTGCTCATTCGCCCACCCAGGACAAGCTCTACTACGCTGTGTAGCTCTACTTCCAACAAGGTGAGAAGGTCTCCAACAACATCGGGAATACAAAGGCCCTATCGCCAGCCTCAAGGCTGCAGCAGCTTTGGGGGTGAGGCGCCTCACCATCAGGGGCGACTCCCAACTCCTCGTCAACTTCTCCAACAAAGCATACAAGCCAAAGGATGAGCACATGGAGGCATACCTTGAGGAGGTACGCAAAATTGAGAAATGATTCTTGGGCCTAGAATTGCAGCACGTGCCACGCGGAATGAACAAGGAGGTGGACGACATCCCCAAGAGGGCATCTCGGCGTCTACCTCAGGAGCCTGGCGTCTGTGATGAACAGCTTTTCAAGCCATCGGCAGTTCCCCCCGCTGCGGGACTAGCACCGCCTCAAGAGGAGGTTCCTCCAGCACCCCCCTCAGGCGCCCCAGCTTGTGGCCCGACCTCGGGAACCCCTGCTCTTCGCGCTTGAGCCTCAGGAGGGGTGCCGGACTACAGAGCGTGTGGCCCGCCAGGCCACTGTGTACTGCATCCAGTATGGTGAGCTCTACCGAAAACAGCTAAACGATGTTTCTTTATGATCCATCTCCAGGGAGCAGGGATGCCAGCTGCTGGCCGACATACGTGGCGGGGACTGCGGGCATCACTCTTCATTGCGCACCCTCGTGGGCAAGGCATTCCGCAGTGGATTTTACTGGCCCACAACGCTCAATGATGCCACCGAGCTGGTAAGATCCTATGATGCATGTCACTTGCATGCCAAGTAGATCCACCAGCCCGCTCAGGGCCTCCAGAACATCCTGCTCTCGTGGCCGTTCGTGGTCTGGGGGCTGGACATCCTGGGCACGTTCCCTCGAGCACCCAGGGTTACCGCTACCTCTATGTTGCCATCGACAAGTTCACCAAGTGGACCAAGGTAGAGGCCGTCTACACCATCCCGGCCAGCTCGGCCGGCAAGTTCATAAAGGGCCTCATGAGCGGTTTCGGGGTTCCTAATTGCATCATCACCGACAATGGCCCGCAGTTCACCAGCAACCTTTTCAAAACATATTGTGCTAACCTAGGAACGCAGATATGCTACGCTTTGGTGACACATCCTCGGAGCAACGGCCAGGCTGAGCGCGCCATCGCAGAGGCCCTGAGAGGCCTCAAGGCAAGGAACTTCAAGAAGAAGCTGGAGACCCGCAGCAGGGGCTGGCTCGATGAGCTCCAGTCAGTGCTGTGGTCCATCCGCACCACCGCAACCAAGCGAACGGGCGAAACTCCATTCTTCCTCGTCTACAGAGCTGAAGCGGTTCTCCCTCACGAGGTCAGGCAGCGCTTCGCGCGGCTCTTGGCGTTTGATGAGGCACGCAAGGATGCCTCGTGGGGGATAGACCTCGTGCTGGGGGAGGAACGCCACCGCCAAGCCTCGCTCCGAGCAACGAGGTACCAGCAGGCGTTGTGGCGGTACCTGTCGGCGTTCTGGGAACGGGGGTCCCCAGACATGCCTGCCTGCGGCCCACGGCGTGGCTCTGCGAGTGGGCCCGTACGGCCCATCTTCACCAACAAGCACTCAAGACACTCGCGGGGGCCAAGCTTCGCGAGGCGGACGACGCAAGACCTCCTCAGGAGCGGCCTGACCAGGCTGGCTCGCGAGGGGTGGAGAGATCAAGGCAAGGCAAAGCTCGTGAGGTTCTCGTGACGTGAGCCATGACGATCGAGACAAGGCAGGCGCCAGGCGGGCGCCAGCGCGTGCAGTGCCCTTGTTTCCTCTTTGGTGCTAAGGAGCCAAGCACAGGTGAGGAGTACCGAGGCGTCAGGCAAAGGTTTCCATATCGGTGCATTGAGACCAAGACCAGCAGGACGGCTGGACGGAGGTCACCGTGGAGCCGAAGACGGTGTCACCCCAGAGCCTTTGGAAGGCGAAGACCACTTTTGTCAGGATAAGCTGTACTAGCTGTCCCCTTTCAAATTGGCCGTTGTGGAATCCCTTCCCGCTCAATATTTGGGAAGAGGACCAGGGCCTCCATAAATAGGACTAGACACCATAGTAGGAGGGATCGGATCCTCACACCCTCAAGTTCACCAGGCACAAGAACACCTCTCCTCAGGAGGCTTTTCTTCCCCTTGTACTGTTCATCCTCAGCCCAAGAGGCAATCCACCACCACACACTGGAGTAGGGTATTACACCACAACGGTGGCCCGAACCAGTATAAATCTTGTGTCCCTTGTGTTGCGAGTTCGTCGTGCTTGCCTAGAGATCGCGAAGCGTGTGAGGGCGTGATCTGTGAGGGAGAGATCTTCGCGCGCACCCCAGAGTTCGAACCTTAAGGGTTTTGCCGGAACCCGAGATCCGACATTTGGCGCGCTAGGTAGGGGTGCGCCGGAGCCTCTTCCCCGCCAGTTGATCCACCAACGCTTCGCGGTTCCGATGTCCGGCAACCCAAGGACCGACGCCGACCGCTAGGCAGCCTGGCCAGCCCGGGCGGCGCCGCCTGCCCAAGAAAACCTCAACCCCGCGCTCCAGGCGGCACGAGCGCCACCTAACGCTGATGGGCGCAGGCGGCGCGGCCAGGCGCCGTCCACCCTTACTCCACGACAAGCGTGAGCTGCTGCAAGGGCCACAAGCCACGCTGAGCCAACGGCGCCACACACCCGGCGGGAGCAGGCGAACATGCGGGCTGCACTCATGGTGGCGAGGGAGCTGCTGCGGTGCTGACTGATGGAGAGCGGCCGGGATGCGCTGCTGGAACGCGTCGCCGAGCTACTGGACGCAGCGGCCACGGGAGCGCCGCCCTTCTGCTACCAGCTCATGCCTCAGGCGGCGGCCGGATCTCACGGCAGGCCTCGCCGCGCCCGCGTGCTTCCGAGTGCGCCCGGGGATCTCGTCGACATCAACGCAATCCCCGGTGGAGGGCGCCCCGTCGCGCCTGCACCACCCCAGATGGGTGCGGGCATGAGCGTTGCCGCACATGGCCCCATTGGAGCACTGCCCTACCATCCTTAGGACGACGTGACGGGTCAGGCGACATGGAGCGTGGGGCACTTCGGCGAGGTCTTCGGGGCAGCAGCCTCGAAGGCCTACATGCCCCGCATGATGGACCAGGAGTACACGCCGGAGGACGACCCCGGCTCGTTCCTCGAACCAGGTTGGGAGGATGAGGCGTTAGGAGCTAAGGCCTTCCAGGAGCCGCCAGAGAGCCCCACCAACCGCGCCGTCGACGACAGATACAGGGTACCACTAATCTCTCAGGGGCAAGCTTACGCTAACCATGAGTCGCAAGTGAATCAGGTCACAGCACCAGCCGATGGTTCCGGCACGACGATATCCGCCTCACCAGGAGAGACCCATCGGGGGCTGCGCGGGAGGAGCCAGGAGCAAGGCCCCTCTCCGCATCGCGCGGAGCAAGGTGTCTCCCAGAGGTAGGCCCTCTGCCGGGGAGGCGCCGGCGAGCCTTCCCCCGGCAGAGGACCCGTGGTTGCCGAGGGCGCCGCTGGCGTCCCCTCTGCTCCCTTTGGTGTCATCCTGGCTTCCGGTCGTCCCAACGGTGGTAGAGGGTGGCGCAAGGTGGGGCCCTCGTCTGGCGATATGAAGTAAGGCTCACGCCTATGAAGGTCTCCGCTTGTGACACTCTCATGTAATAATGAGTGGGGCTGTACACGCCCCGGAGCCTCAGGAGTGCCGCCCTTGGGCCTCGGGGGATCCCTCCCACGTCCTAGTGGCTGCACTTAGCTCCGCGCTGGTGAGAAGACTCGAAGACATGAAGACTAGACTAGGCACCGGACACGGCCATTTGCTTTGGATCCCTTTTCTGTGTCACAGCCCTAGAATACCTGAGTGTATTAGTTGCATCAAGCATCCATGCATCATTTTAATTTCAAGGAAATTGAATTGAGGGAATTTTCAAAGCCTCAGAATCCTTTAAAAAAATTGATCACCATTTAAATATTTTCAAATGAGCCCAAGAAAATGTTCATGTTAAACCTTCAAAAATATTGGCAAGAATAAAAAGCTGTCAGGACCCCGATTCTAAGTCACACCGATCTAGCCTGTAACACCTCATATCACTTTGCGGCCTCACGCACGGTATTCCCACGGGTGTCGCCTTACCATGGCCCAGGACCGTTTGCGCCTTTTGGCTCACGTATATGATAGTGTCGCTAGCATCCATATGATAGAGAACCCGGGCCGACATGACTAGTCGTGAACCCAAAGTGGCACTAACTTACGGGGACAGGCATACATGAATCAACATCGAGCATGTCGGTCAGCAGTGTGCGAATCCGGGCTGTAGCACTGGGCTAACAGGACTCCGGGCACCCGGGCTGTAGCAGGCTAGGCAGGACTCTGGATGTCACCGTGTGACATTTCCCCGAAGGGACTGACACAGGAACGAAGTGAATCACATGCCGGCCAGTCAAGTGTTCCGGAGCAGTAGTGCTGGGCTAGCAGGACTCCGGTGAACCGGGCTGTAGCGGACTACTATGGCTCATGGAAGCACAAGACTACATTCCCCCATAAGAGAGGCTACCAAGGATAAACAACTAGGTTGTCGGATCCCACACATACCAAGCATTTCAATCATACACACAATATGCTCGATATGTGTAAATACAACATGGCATCACAACATAACTCTACGACTCAAGTATTTATTCATTAGGCTCCGAGGAGCCAAGTATTACAAACATGGGTCTCATGACCCCCAACATACAGAGCATACAAACAACAAGCACATGCGGAAGCTTAACTGGTCTGAGTACAGACAACTACAAATGAAGAAGGCTGAGAAGCCTGACTATCTACAAGACCCTGCCGAGGGCACAAGATCGTAGCTGAGGTAACAAGCTAAACGTCGAAGTCCACGAGGAACTACTAGCGAGACTGACGTCTCTCTGAAAAACAATAAAATGGGCAAACGTGAGTACAAATGTACCCAGCAAGACTTACATCAGAACTAGCTACATATGCATCGGTATCAATAAAGGGGGGTGGAGTTTGACTGCAGCAAGCCAGCTTTGACTCGGTGGCTATCCTAAACTACGACTGCAAATAACTCTTTTGAGATGGCGCACACGAGTTCACATATTCACCATATCAATACAGCACGATGGATCCGCTCCCGTCTACCTACGAGAACGCTATCCATAGCACTCTCTCTTATCTTGCGCATTTTAAAGTATCCACTTTCACTTGTCTATGAACTATTATAGGCAACCCAGAAGTCCTTTACCATGGACGCGGCTATTCGAATAGATCATTTATAACCCTGCAGGGGTGTACTTCTTCACACATGTTTCCACCACTTAGCATCTGCACATGACGTGTGCTCGGCAGACTTCAAGCGAAAGCCGACGTGGGCGTAGACCACGACCTGACTAACCACACAAGTCTCTAGTCCAGGTTTATCACCTATTCGGGTTCCATCCGCGAGGAGATCCGGCCGGAGTTTCGCTCACAGCCCCAAACGATGTGTGCAGGGTTCGGAGACACCAAACGGGCGCTCGGTACACTGTGCCACATGCCTACTGCATCATAGCCCACCCCTCGGGCCAGCGCTGCGCATGGCCTCCAGCATACTACAAACACCAGAAACTACTTGCAACTCCTGGACAGAGGACAAGGGGTGTTAATAAGTCGAGCGGGGTCATATTTCAGGGCCCAACATGTGGTAGTAGCTGTTCATGGATCACAAACACAGAACTCAGTTCCTGAGGATGGCTGCAATGAGACAACCCACCATGTACTCCTACAAGGCCTCTCACCGCTACCTTTACCAAATCGTGTTCACACACTTAGCTCACACACAGTAGGAAATGTTCATCACAATTCCAATTCATCCCCGATGAATCAGACATGACTCAACTCTAAGCAGTAGCAGGCATGACAAATAAGCATGAATGAGTAGGCACAGCAGGGCTCAAACAACTCCTACTCATGCTAGTGGGTTTCATCTATTTACTGTGGCAATGACAGGTCATGCATAGGATAAGGGGTTCAACTGCCGCAGTAAGTAACAGATGAACCATTGTTGTCCTAATGCAGTACAAGAGAGCAGGAGCGAGAGAGTGAGATTGTATCAGAATGAACAAGGGGGTTTTTCTTGCCTGGTACTTCTGAAGATAATATAGTTCTTCATCGGTGTCATCGAACTCATCGTCGGAACCATGTCTACTGAGAGGGGACAAATACCGGCAAATAAAGAAGAACACAATAAATGCAATGCAACAATTATGATGCATGATAATGACATGGCAATATGAGGTGATTTGAGCTAATGCAGCTAGCAACAGAAGGGTTTGAGTTGATTTGAACCAAAGGTTCAAATTCAAATTCAAACTAAGAACTTATAAAGTGCATTATCATGTTTTGATCTAAACAGCAAGGTTAAGTTGTTTAAACATGCATGAAAATGGTACGGATGGATAGATTGGATTTTTCTGATCATTTTTGATATATAAATCTTTTCAATCTGAGTTATAGATTATCTTCTATGATTTTTAGAAGTTTTGGACATTTTCTGGAATTTCCGAATTATCTTAAATACAGAAACTAATTACTGCGTCAGCATGACATCAGCATTGCGTTAGCAGGTCAACGGGGCACTGTCCAGGTCAAACCTGACGTGTGGGGGCCACACGTCAGTGCCACAGGGCTGTTTAGCTCGCTGACCGGTGGGCCAGGTCAACGGCCACGTCAGCAGGGTCAACTCTGATGCGTGGGTCCCGCTGGGTTAATCTAAACTAAACAGGAAATAAAACTCGGGGTTAATTAGGGCGTGGGGCCCACGTGTCAGTGGCTGTGGGGTTGGTTAGCGGGGTTATTAGCAGGTGGTTAGGTCCTAATGACGGCGCCACGTCGGCCTCGCCGGAGTTCGGCCGGCGGTGACCAAACCCTCGGCGGCAATTCGCCGGACCTACGCTACAGGCGGCAGATGGATGTGCGGAGACCACCATGATGAAGCCCAGGCTCGGCAGCATCCAGGGGAGGCGACGGATCGACGCGGGGTGGTCGGAGCTCGCCGGAACGGGGCTCGCGGCGTCGCCGGAGTTCGGGTGTTTGCGGCGTTGGTCCTACGGTGCACGGGAGGGCGAGCTGGTGGGCGTTCTCGGCTCCTGGGAGCACGGTGAGTTCGGTGACACGCTCGAATGTGAGCACCAATGACTGTGGCTGTGGCGGCGACATGGACGGCAGCCGGAAACTCACGGCTCCGGCGATTGGCGTGGCTAGAGCGAGCAAAAACGCGCGGGGAGAGAGGGGAATCGAAGAGGATCTCACGTTGGCGTCAGAGGTGGGGATGAGGATGGAAGAGAGTGAGCGAGGGGTTAGGGGGGTGCGTGGCGTCTCAAGGGCGTCCCAGGGAAGTGACAAGCAGGAGCTGGCAGAGAGCGGGCGCGCGCGGGGCGACCACGCGCCCAGTCCTTCTGGCAGAGGAGGAAGATGACAAGGGGGGCGATGGTGGGCTGGGCTGGCCACTTGGGCGGCAGGTAAGCGCCAGGTAATTCCTCTGCCTCTTTTTTTTTCAAATTGTTACTGTTTTCCATTTTTGTTCTGTTTGTTTTGATTTAGTAGGAGTACTAAACAAATTTATTTGCTTCTGTAAATTATTGTATGGACTAGAGATATTATTCTAGAGCCTCACAATAATTTCCAAAATTATTGGGCATGTATTTCTTTTATAACAGAAATAAAGCCAATTCAAATACATTATGATTTAACTCAAAGGCCCAAAATAAATATTTTTAAGCCTCCAAAAATATTGGTTTGAATTTTATTCTTGCCAATATTTTTCAAGGTTTAACATGAACATTTTCTTGGGCTCATTTGAAAATATTTAAATGTTGATCAATTTTTTTACAGGATTCTGAGGCTTTGAAAATTCCCTCAATTCAATTTCCTTGAAATTAAAATGATGCATGGATGCTTGATGCAACTAATACACTCAGGTATTCGAGGGCTGTGACATTCTGTAGCCCTACCTTCTGGATTTGAATTTAAGTTGAAGTTGAATTTTCATTGATGCGTGCGGGGGGTGCCTTTTCTCGATTTCTTGCTATCTGGTTCTTGCCTTAATTCAGAGTTCGCGCTTATTGCTTTCCCTTCGCGAGCCCCTCGCAAGAGGGGCGGGGCATGGCACACGCGCGCCACACACATGCCCTATCACGGCTGGCGCTTGCTCCTTGCGAAGCCCTCTCGGGCGGATCGACAGGCGCCTCAGGAGCTACTCAGGAACTCACAACCTGGTGAGTCAGTTCGGAACCTGCCCAGGTCAAGGTAAATTACAACAACAAACTCGCCACGGGACTCTTGAGCATACGAAGGCACATGTTCATCTTGGCTCAAAAATAGGGATAGTAATCTGTTTACATGAGGGGCTCCCCCTCCCAAAATGCTCTTACAACCTGTATGGCCGCGCCCGAGCTTTGTGTGTAGGATAAACAGCAGGGGAACACGGGATCTGTCGGACAAATCGCTCGCCGCGTCCCCTGGGTCGCCCTCAGGCGCGTCGCTGGCGTTGCTGTCATCATCGCTAGCCTCACCATCACCTTCACCAGCGCCACCGTCACCATCGTCAACCACATCGCCTTCATCTGCCGCGACCACCACCGCCTCGTCCTCAGAAGCGAAGGCCCTGACCAGCGCGTCCACATTTTCCTCCACCCACCGTGCCAGGTCATCCCGGATGGCCTCCGGAATGGGGGTAATGGCAGCGTCAAAATCAAAGTTGGGGTAGGTGTTTTGGAGATGGCTGAAGACTCGGGAGAACGCGCGCCTTAGCAGACCGCGGCTCCTCTCTTCAAAAAACTGGCAAGACCTCTCGGAATGATTCTCCAGGCGCCTCACCACGTCGGTGAAGAAGCGGAGATGGCTGGCATAGTCGGTCGTGCGGGGATGAGGGGCTTTCTCATCGCAGATGTGGCCCAGCGCCGGGTTGGCCCTGTTCCCGAGGCCCTCAAGCATGGGGGCGTGCACGCGCTCCAGTGTCCGCCGCTGGAGCACTTCCTCCCTGTTCTGCCGCGCAACAGACTTGGCGTCAACGAGCCGCTGCTGAAGAGAGAGCAGCTCGGCGCGGGCGGAGGCCAGTTCCGCCTGCGCCGAGACCAGGGCGGCTGCGGTGGCCTCCTTGCGCCGCTCCACCTCCGCTAACCTGGGCCTAAGGGCAGCAGTCCTACCTGCAGCCTCAGCTTCCGCAAGCTTCAACTTCAGGTCGTGCCTACCCTCAAGATCCGCGCGGGCCTCGGCCACCCGGCGATCGATCTCCTCCTGGGCCTTGGCCTCGCGCGTGCCAACGGCATCTTCCGCTTGGGCAACTTGACGCTCCCTCGTCTCCAGTCGCTCGAGCTCGAGGCAACGCTCCACGGCTTCCAATGCCAACGCCTCCTCGCCCTTCCGGATCTCTTCTTCTTCGGGGGGCGTCCCCCTCAACGACGCAAGGGCGGCCCTGTGCTCCTCCACTTGCCGCTCGAAGGAGGCGCCCCAGGCTTGGAGATCCCACGCGCGCTTCTCCGCGGCCTCGCGACGGCGGTCAGCTTCTCGGGCCTCTTCCTGAGCTCGAGAGCAGGCCTCACGCGAGGCTATGAGAGAGGCCTCGGCCTTCGCATTATCAAGCTCGCGCTGGTAGCGCCCGAGGTTGATAGCCAACTTCAGCTTGTGCCGCTCCTCCGCCAGACGAACACCCACGGCCACAAGGCGCACGTCCACATCCACGAGCTCTTCACCAAGCCGGTTCATCGCGCCAATCGCCTCCTGAAAGAGCTCATGGCGGACGACATTCTTCTCTTGTGCAGACATGGGCATGCCGCTGACTCCGTCCTCCGTCGCGGGGGACGCGGACGGGGCCCGAAGCGGTACGCCCCATAGCAGCGGCGGGCTGGGGGCTGGTGCCTGCCCGGCTGCCGGTCCAGCCGCACGAGGGGCCCAGACGAGCGAAGATCCTCCGCCTGAAGAGGACCCCAGGATCGAAGCCAACCAACCGCCGTCCAAGACTAGGGGAGGGGCCCTTGGCACACTGGCCGCGCTCCAAGCAAGGCCGACAAGAGGAGGTGACGAAGGCGTGAGCTCAAGGCACCCCGCTAGCGGGCTGGCTTCCCCGGCTGGTCCCACGCCGGGGGCGGCGTGCGGGCTCGCAGTGCTCAAGTCTAGCAGGGAAGACGAGGCGAGAGGAGGCCGCTTCTCAGGAGATTCCGCGGCCCTGGCGGAAGAGATCCTGAAGAGCCATCGTCAGGAAGAGAAGCAGCACTCAAAGAATCACAAAGATAAGGTACTTACTCATTAATGGCGATATACTTCCTCCGCTTCAACGGCCCGAAGGCGCCACTGCTGCAGCTCGGAGATTCCTTCCTCTTGCGGAGCTTCTCGAAGTCCATGCGGAGCCGGCCGAAACGGTGAACATGGAGACCATCTTGGGGCGCAACTGGAAAAGCGCCCAAGGAGGCCTCAGGGACGCCAAGCTGGGGAAAGCTGTCGGGCTTCGCCTCGCAGCAACCTGCTGAGGCCTCAGGGGCTTCGACCTCAGGAAGTGTGGGCTGCATCGCCCCTTCAGCTGCCGCCCCAGCGTGGGGATCACGGGTTCCTGAGGATGACGCCTCGGGAGCCTCAGGCTACGTCGACACATCTTGCGCCAGCGCCCCCGGCCTCCAACGATACTTGCCCCCCAGCGTCCACTCTTAGGGTAGGATCAGGGATGATGGCAAGGAGAGGGACCATAATGATGGGGTTATCACGAGGCCCCACAAGGCCGACTGGACGCAGCCCCCACTCATCGAAGGAGGGCATGTGCTCCACAAATTGCACCTTGCTCAAGCAGCGGTACAGAAGACAACTCTTCCCTGGCATGTCGTCAGGCAACGGGATGCCTGTCAGGACCTCGAGCACCGTTTGCCGCGCCTCAAGGGGGAGCCCGGACTCGTGAAGTCTCATGTGGTCATTGCTTCTCAGCAAGGCCCACATCGGTCGAGAGTGTCGCTGAAGTGGAACAACTCGGCGCTGGACGAACTCCTGCACCACCATAGGCGTAGTCACGCCGCGGTCCTTCAGCCTCTTGAGCCAGAGCCAGACGGGGACAAGGCAAGGATCGGCGAGCCTCTGGTGGCACCAACCGGAGTTGGGAATGGCGGGCGCCGACGGAGAAGTGTAACATCCCAAATTTTCAATTTGGAATGTTATACATAGGTCATTCTTGCATATCATATTTATTGCATTTTTGTTTTGCGATCCTCGAAATTCCGAGCAAGTCAAGGACCCTCGGAGAGAGTTCGGGATTTCACGTTTTTCATATTTGAAATTTTATCAAATATTGAAACAAGGATCACGTTGGTTTTAATTTATTTTTCTCTCCGAAAATATTTCATATTAAAATATATGAGAGGAGATAATATGACTTCTCAAAAATAAATGAAATATTGGAGGAAAATGTTAAAATCAAATATTTGATTTTATTCGGATTTTATTGCTATTTTATTTGCATAGGAAAAATATGCGTTTTTCAAATATGCATTATAGGCCCAAATAAATGTTCACCTTGTCCGGAATATTTTTAGAGGACGGGGAAAATTTATTTTGGGATTTTTGGAGTCGGTTTATTATTTCTTTTCTTTCTTTTTCTGCACGTCGGATTGTTAAAAAAAAGTGTAACCGACTCCGGGCCGTACCCGGCCAGGACACCCTAGGCCGGCCTTTTTAAGCCGCGACCCCGGGACCCCGCCAGCCCAGCCGCCCTGCACCCCCTCGCAAACACTAGCCCGAGCCGTCGCGCCGCCACCGCCCGCTCCGCCACCTGCCGCCCGCGAGCCGCCCTGCCGGAGCCCGCCGCCGCCTCGCTGCCTCGCCGGAATCCCGCCGGACTCGAGAGAGCCGCCGCCGGTTTTTCTTTTAAAACCGTTTGGTTTTTTAAACCCTAGTTCATTTTTTAGATCGGTTCGTCGGTTTTCTCGGTTTAGTTTATTTAGAGGACGTTCGTCTGTACGTTCATTTTAACAAACGGTTTTCGCCCGTTAGTCGCAGACAGCGAATGTTCATTCGTTAGCCTATTCGTCAGTTTTTCTTTTTCTCGTGTTTTCACGATTATTTTCGACCGCGATTTCTGATCCGATTTTTGTTTTAGTTTATCGGAATCAGGCGATTCAAGCGCCTAAATCTTCGTATCGAAGCCCTCTTTCTGCTTAACCAACTTGAACAAGATTTTGATAACGTAAAATTTGACTTTAGTCCAGATTAGTAAACGGATCTTGTTTCTTTCGCAGTTTGAGTTTCGTTGCTCCATTTGATTTGATTCCTTTTGCAAACCGGAGTTCTTAAGTTGAACTTTCTGGTTAGATTTTCTTATTCGAGTTTTACCCATGTATCATTGCTTGATTTCTTATGTATGCTATTGTTTGTTTGCGATAGAATTCCCGGAGTGCGAAGCGTGCTACTACGAGTCTCTAGGTTTTGCGGATCGTCAGCAAGGCAAGTAACACATTGATCATACTCTTTTCATACCCAGTTTTTATGCATTAGTTCCAATACTCAAACACTGCATGATTAGGATGTGATTTACTTGTGGGTTGGGAAGTAGTTGATGAGGTAGAACCTATTACCTGTTTTATTATCAAACCCTCGGGAGTTACTTCTATGTTATGCTTATATTGCCATGCTATGCTCGTAGACGTGGATTGGGTTGAGTGTATCCATGACAGATGTGAGTTGTTAACTAATGGTTCAACTTAAGGTGGATACTTTAATACACATCTGGGTGGATTGCTTGTTTGGGCACGTTGGGAATCCAGTGTTGTCCTAGGAGATCCCGGGGCATCCGTGTGATCATCCTACGGTCCGCCACCCAGGCTCAAAGGGATCCTGAGATTATTCATGCTAGAAACTTCCGTGTGCAGCCACAAGCTATTATGGGCTCTAGCATAGTTGAGTATGTTGCATGACCTCTTCCAGTGGTAGGCTAGCAGATGTAGAGGGATGTAGGTTGGTACTATCTACCCGGGGTTAGAGTTAATGCTTCTGAAAGACTGTGTCTCGGTCATCCGTTTCTCAAACACCGTGTAGTGCGAGAAATCCAACGGAGGAGATCGAGTCTTGTGGGGAAAAGTGTGCAAACCTCTGCAGAGTGTACAATCTAATCATGGTTAGCCATGTTCCCGGTTATGGACATCTTGAGTATCTAGTACTTTGATTATCCTATCGTATCTCATCACTCTAAATTAATTTGTTGGGTTAATGATTACTTTAATTGGGATTGAGATGGGGGTACCATTCTCAATGTTTCAACTACCATGATGGTTAAATAAAATTTATTCCTTTGTTGTAGGAAAAAATTTGCTTTTCACAAAAACCATATAACCATAGAGCCTCCACCAGCCAAATATGCATGTAGTGATAGCATTTATTCTATTCATTGCTCTACTATGTTACATTGCCAGCATATTCCATGTGCTAACCCATTTTCGAGCTGCAACGTATTATGTTGCAGACTTTTCAGACGAGGAGTAAGGTTCGCTAGGTCGTTGTCGTGCAGCTCAGCTATGCCGTTGGAGTTGATGGACTCACTTTATCTTCCAAGCCTTCCGTTGTTATCGTATTAGATGGACTTAAGCCATATTTATATTAATAAGTTCTCTTCTAAGATATTCGATGTAATAAGTGTGTGATTGCCACTCTGTTATAAATCCTTCGAGTACTGTGTGTGTCAGCATTACCGATCCAGGGATGACACTGAAGCACAGAGACTTGACCGTTTGAGGTCGGGTCGCTACAAGATGGTATCAGAGCACACGCTGAGTGTAGGACACGACCACTAATATAAGCCATAGGTCACTCTTCTCTACTCATTTCTGACTCCTCTCCATTTCTACTCTTTAGGATGGCGGATTCGAGGAACAAGTTTGCACAACCAGATGAAGACACACCCTTTGGAAGAGACTTGAAGGAAGTTACTAGATACCTGAATATCGCAATACCAAGCTTCACCGGGACATACAACGCCACTTTACCAGAAGAGGAGCGCTGGATGATACGAGTTCAAGTCCCAGGAAGGACATTCACACTACTCACAGAGCCCATAGAGTTTTCCTTTGATGCACCAACCTGGAGTCTCGGCAAGAGCATGGCAGCTCACATCGCCATGGGACGCATCGGCGAAGTTTAACACTAGGATCTCAAGGATACTATCTACCAGATATGTGGGCGCCGAGATGAGCAATGGGAGATAGTCAGCACCAAGAAGGACAAGTCCATTGCAGCATTCATCCAGGAGTTAAACCAGCGCATTCGACGCCAGCAGAATCAGATGTGTGCAGACATGATAGATTTGAAGAAGGCGATGACAAGGATCACCGAGCTAGAAGAAGAACTCAAGTCTACACGTGATGGATATGAGGAGGAAATCGTGACACTATTGGAGAAGAACGACGACCTGATAAAGAAGATCGGAGTATTCATGGGAGACCCCGCGCCAGGAGGAGAAGACGACGATTCTACTTGCCCGAATAACTATATCATCATCGATGACACTGACTCCGACCCCGATGATAGTGATGATAATTTTGAAGACGAAGCTGGAGCGGATATCATGGAAGCTTCCACCGATCAAAATTTCTAGATGACCACCAAATGATTAGTAATATTCCCCCATGTATATAGTAGTAGTCCGAGCACTTTTAACGATAGTTCTAGACCGTTTGTATGCCTTGCTTGATTGATTGAGTGATATGATTGTGTTTGTCTCTTGTGCATATGGGTAGTGTTTTCTCACTAGACCCCTTTTCTATTCTAATCTCTCCCCTCTAAATCCATCAGATGCCTCCGAGACGTGACACCGGATTTGTCTTCCCACCGGAGATCACCCAGTTGATCCAGTAGCAAAATGCCTTGATGCAGATACTAGTCCGGAACCAAGGCAACAACAACAACAACAACAACAACAACCCGCCTCCAGTTGACAACTTAGCTCGTTTTCTGAGGTCACAACCGCCGGTGTCTTCCAGTAGCACCGAGCCAATAATTGCGGATGACTGGCTACGCAGGATTGGAAGGGAGTTGACCACCACTGGTTGCACAGATGCAGAGAAGGTGCGTTTCGCCGCACATCAGTTGGATGGACTAGCAGCCTCATGGTGGGAGAATTACACAACCACTTTCCCCATAGCCAATGTTACATGGGACCAGTTTCAGCAAGCATTCCGCACAGCCCATGTCTCAACTGGAGCTATGAGCATGAAGAAGCGTGAGTTTCACAACTTACGCCAGGGAAACCGTATTGTAGCTCAGTACGTGGATGAGTTTAGCAAGCTATCCCGTTATGCCCCTGATGATGTGGCCATAGATGCTGCAAAGCAGGAGAAGTTTATGGAAGGGCTTAATGATGAGATGAGCATGCAGTTGATGGCGGCAACATTTGCTAACTACCAGGAGTTGGTAGGCAAGGCTCTTATGATGGAAGGGAAGCAGCAGCAGATTGAGAGCCGCAAGAGGAAGTATGGGCAAGGAAAGTACAATTCTGGAGTTCAGCAGAAGCCTCGTCTAACCCCGAACTCGGGAGGACGTATCCATAATCATGGACGCCAAACTCACAATGGAGGACGTTCCCATAATGACAGTGGCCCCAGGAATGGAAATGGGAATGGAACAGGCAGCAATCAGAACCGTTCTAACCCAGCCACACCCGCCAAGAAGGACCAAAGTCACATTACTTGTTTCAAGTGCGGGAAGACTGGGCACTATGCCAATGACTGTCCAGAATTGAAGAACGGCAATGGTAATGGAAGTGCTGGGAAGAAGCCCAACCCTTTCAATAGGGGACAAGTGAACCACGTGAATGTGGAGGAGGTTGAGGAGCAGCCTGATGCAGTTATCGGTAAGTTTTTGGTTAAGTCTTTTACCGCTCTTGTTCTTTTCGATACTGGTGCGTCGCATTCATACATATCGAGGGGATTCGTGGATAAGTTTAAGTTGCCAACCCAAGCCCTTAGGACGCTCCTGTTAGTAAGTTCACCTGGAGCAGAGTATATGGCCAGCCGATGGTGCGACCGGATACCCTTAACCATTGGTAGCCATGTTTTCCCGTCAGACCTAATAATTTTGGAGTCACAAGGATTGGATGTGATATTAGGTATGGACTGGATGTCGAAGTATGGAGGAAGAATTGATTGTGCTAGTAAGTCAATTCTGCTTACCACCCCGGAGGGAAAAAGGATCAAGTATGTATCCAAGCATTCGTCAAGGAGAACCCAGGTAAATTCCCTCTTAGGAGTTGTTCAGGAGGAAGTGCCTGTTGTGAAGGATTACCCGGATATGTTTCCAGAGGAATTACCCCGCATGCTACCAGATAGGGACATTGAGTTCTTAATAGAACTGTTGCCAGGCACCGGACCGATATCGAAGAGACCATACCGGATGCCCGCAAATGATTTGGAGGAGATTAAGAAGCAGATTAAGGAGTTATTAGAGAAAGTTTACATCCGACGAAGTTCATCACCATGGGGAGCCCCAGGGCTTTTGGTGTTTTTGTACAGGAAACAGTAGGGAAGGCTCCTACTGTATTGTATTAAGAGGTGTCACCACTGTACATAGTATATTTACATCAGATTGGGGGGGAGAGAAGCCATACGCTTTTGGTGTACGGGGGGGAGATAAAACAAAAGGAGCTAAGTAAGAGAGGCTACGAAGTCTAGCACCAAAGGCCTACACGCCTCCTTAACTTTGTGCTGGAGCAAAGAAAAATCAGTAATAAACCTAGCTAGCCAGGTTTGCAACATGGGGTCTACAGCTCTAAAGTGCTTGTTGTTCCTTTCTTTCCATAAGCTCCAAGCGGCGAGGAGGAACTTTTCCAGAAGCATCTTCGTGGCACGGCTCTCTTTTTTGTCTTGAATGGCTTGGAACCTGTTGGCAAATGGCTCCAAGTTGAGATTAAGGCGTGCCCAACAATGACGGCTGAAGGAGCAGGTGAAGATCATGTGGTCAACCGTTTCTTCAACATCAAGACCACATAAAAGACATGTATGATCATCACCAATGTCGTAGTGCCTCCTCTTCAACATATTGCGCGTGTTGAGCCTATCATTGAAGAGTAGCCAACCAAAAACCTTTATTTTCATTGTACACATGGATTTCCAAATCCACTGGAAGATCGGATGTGCCTGGATGTCTCGGAAGTAGTGATTGTAGTAATCAGTAGACTTGAAAATTTCCTTGCCCCAGACATAGTGCCACACATCAGAGGCAGCCGAAGAGGGTTGAAACTGGGTTGTTTTGGTTTGGATGTCTTGAATCTCAGCATGCGCCTGCGGGGACAAAGGGAGGTGGAAGGCCTCATGGAGCGACGTGATACACAAGAAATCCTTGACCGAGGCATCCTCTTGAGTCATGTAGGAGAAAGCCCGAGGATGTGAAAGCATGAGAGTTTATTGGGCCCAAAGGTCTTTCCAGAAAAGAGTGGTGGATCCACAAACCACGTTGACCATCGAGACCCCCCTAAACATGGGAGCCCCAGGGCTTTTGGTTGAGAAGAAGGATGGATCCTTAAGGATGGTTGTTGCTTATCATGCACTAAATGAGGTGACGATCAAGAACAAGTACCCATTGCCGATGATCAATGATTTGTTTGACTAGCTGCAAGGAGCTAAAGTGTTTTCGAAGATCGATTTGCGATCAGGATATCACCAGCTGAAGATTCGAGAGAAGGATATACCAAAAACAGCATTCACCACAAGGTACGGGTTATATGAGTATACGGTCATGTCATTTGGACTGACTAACGCCCCTGCCTATTTCATGAGTATGATGAATAAGGTGTTCATGGAATTTTTGGATAAATTTGTGGTGGTGTTCATTGATGATATAATGGTCTACTCGAAGAATGAGGAGGAACACAAGGAGCATTTGCATCTAGTCCTCGAGAAACTCAGGGAACATCAGTTGTATGCCAAGTTCAGCAAATGTGAGTTTTGGTTGAAGGAAGTTGGATTCCATGGACATGTTATATCAGGAGAAGGTATAGCCGTAGACCCCACCAAGGTTCAGTCAGTCACCGAGTGGTTGGCACCCACCTCAGTTAGCGAGATCTGCAGTTTTCTTGGACTCGCGTGATACTATCGGAGATTCATTGAGAATTTCTCCAAGATTGCGAAGCCAATGAAGGCATTGTTGAAGAAGGATACCAAATTCAAATGAACGGAGGAATGTGAGGCAAGTTTTCAGGAGTTGAAGAAACATTTGACTACAGCCCCAGTGCTGATTCTGCCAGATATACGCAAGGACTTCCAAGTATATTGCGATGCTTCACGCTCAGGACTTGGAGGTGTACTTATGTAGGACGGAAGAGCTGTTTCGTATGCATCCCGACAGCTTCGACCGCATGAGTTGAATTATGCTACCCATGATTTGAAGTTAGCAGCCGTAGTGCATGCGCTCAAGACTTGGAGATATTACCTTATCGGAAACCGTTGTGATGTGTACACGGATCATAAGAGTTTGAAGTACATTTTCACACAGAAGGAGATGAACCTCACGCAGAGGAGATGGTTGGAGATTATAAAGGATTATGATATGAAGTTGCATTATCATCCAGGAAAGGCCAATGTCGTAGCAGACTCTTTAAGCCGGAAGAATTATGTTAACACTCTCGTTAGTGGAGGGATGCAAAAGGAGTTAGCAGAGGATCTCAGGGAACTACATTTGGAGATTGTTCCTAGAGGTTTTGTTGCAGCTATGGAAGTTCAATCTACCTTGTTGGGAAAGATTCGAGACGCACAGAAGGATGATAAAGAGATTGCCGAGATAAAAGAGAGAATGAGCAAAGGAAAGGACAAAGTTTTTTGTGAGGATGAGCACGACACCTTATGGTTTGAGGACCGCGTTTATGTGCCCAATAATGCGGAGATCAGGAAGTTGATACTTCAGGAGGCTCACGACTCACCAGACTCGATACACCCTGGAAACACCGAGATGTATTTGGATTTGAAGGAGCGTTTCTGGTGGACTGGTATGAACAAGGATATTGCTGAGTATGTAGCCATATGTGATGTATGTCAGAGAGTAAAGGCAGAACATCAGAAGCCAGTAGGATTAATGCAGCCTATGGCGATACCCGAATGGAAGTGGGAGAAACTTGGCATGGATTTCATCACCGGATTGCCCAGGACTCGATCAGGATATGATTCCATCTGGGTAGTAGTTGATCACTTGATCAAGGTGGCTCACTTTATTCTAGTGAAAACCACGTATACCAGTGCGAAGTTGGCCAAGATATATATGACCAGGACCGTATGTCCGCACGGAGTTCCGAGGACCATGCTATCAGATAGAGGAACACAGTTTACTTCAAAGTTTTGGCACCAGCTGCACCAGACTTTGGGTACGAGGCTAGAGTTCAGTACATCATTTCATCCGCAGACAGATGGACAGACCGAGAGAGTCAACCAGATTCTGGAGGATATGTTAAGAGCTTGCTCTACGCGGAGTTCTCATACAACAATAGCTACCAGGCCAGTTTGAAGATGGCACCGTTCGAAGCCCTGTATGGACAAAGGTGCAGAACACCGTTGATGTGGGATGAAGTGGGAGACCGACAATTGTTTGGACCAGATTTGATCAAAGAGTCCGAAGAGAAGGTTAAGTTGATTCGAGATAGAATGAAGGTAGCCCAGTCCAGGCAGAAGAGTTATGCAGATTCGAAACACAAGGAGGTAGCCTATGAAATCGGAGACAGAGCATATCTTTGTGTATCACCACTCCGAGGGGTGAAATGTTTTGGAGTTAAGGGAAAGTTAGCCCCGAGATTTGTAGGACCATACCGAGTTCTGGAACGTATGGGAGAGGTTGCCTACAAGTTGGAATTACCTGAAGGATTGTCAGGAGTTCATGATGTGTTCCACATTTCTCAGTTGAAGAAGTGCCACGCAGAGATGGCCGGTGTACCGCTAAGAGATACAATGCCCCTGGAAGCAATTCAGTTGGACAGTGATCTGACCTATGAGGAGAAGCTGGTCAAGATTCTTGAGTTTGCCAGCCGAGTTACACGCAGCAAGGTTATCAAGTTTTGCAAAGTTCAGTGGAGCCACCATACCGAGGATGAAGCCACCTGGGAACGAGAGGATGATCTTCGCAACGACCACCCACACCTATTTTCTAGCCAACCCGAATCTCGAGGGCGAGATTCATCTTAAGGGGGGTAGGTTTGTAACATCCCAAATTTTCAATTTGGAATGTCATACATAGGTCATTCTTTCATATCATATTTATTGCATTTTTGTTTTGTGATCCTCGAAATTCCGAGCAACTCAAGGACCCTCGGAGAGAGTTGGGGATTTCACGTTTTTCATATTTGAAATTTTATCGAATATTGAAACAAGGATCACGTTGGCTTCAATTTATTTTTCTCTCCGAAAATATTTCATATTAAAATATATGAGAGGAGATAATATGAATTCTCCAAAATAAATGAAATATTGGAGGAAAATGTTAAAGTCAAATATTTGATTTTATTCGGATTTTATTGCTATTTTATTTGCATAGGAAAAATATGCGTTTTTCAAATATGCATTATAGGCCCAAATAAATGTTCACCTTGTCCGGCATATTTTTAGAGGACGGGGAAAATTTATTTCGGGATTTTTGGAGTCTGTTTATTATTTCTTTTGTTTCTTTTTCTGCACGTCGGATTGTTAAAAAAAAGTGTAACCGACTCCGGGCCGTACCCGGCCAGGACACATCAGGCCGGCCTTTTTAAGCCGCGACCCCGGGACCCCGCCAGCCCACCCGCCCTGCGCCCCCTCGCAAACACTAGCCCGAGCCGCCGCGCCGCCACCCGCCGCCCGCGAGCCGCCCTGCCGGAGCCCGGCGCCGCCTCACTGCCTCGCCGGAATATCGCCGGACTCGAGATAGCCGCCGCTGGTTTTTCTTTTAAAACCATTCGGTTTTTTTAAAACCTAGTTCATTTTTTAGATTGGTTCGTCGGTTTTCTCGGTTTAGTTTATTTAGAGGACGTTCGTCCGTACGTTCATTTTAACGAACGGTTTTCGCCCGTTAGTCGCAGACAGCGAATGTTCATTCGTTAGCCTATTCGTCAGTTTTTCTTTTTCTCGTGTTTTCACGATTATTTTCGACCGCGATTTCTGATCCGATTTTTGTTTTAGTTTATTTTTTTGCTCGTTTATCGGAATTAGGCGATTCAAGCGCCTAGATCTTCGTATCGAAGCCCTCTTTCTGCTTAACCAACTTGAACAAGATTTTGATAACGTAAAATTTGACTTTAGTCCAGATTAGTAAACGGATCTTGTTTCTTTCGCAGTTTGAGTTTCGTTGCTCCGTTTGATTTGATTCTTTTTGCAAACCGGAGTTCTTAAGTTGAACTTTCTGGTTAGATTTTCTTATTCGAGTTTTACCCATGTATCATTGCTTGATTTCTTATGTATGCTATTGTTTGTTTGCGATAGAATTCCCGGAGTGCGAAGCGTGCTACTACGAGTCTCTAGGTTTTGCGGATCATCAACAAGGCAAGTAACACATTGATCATACTCTTTTCATACCCAGTTTTTATGCATTAGTTACAATCCTCAAACACTGCATGATTAGGATGTGATTAACTTGTGGGTTGGGAAGTAGTTGATGAGGTAGAACCTATTACCTGTTTTATTATCAAACCCTCGGGAGTTACTTCCATGTTATTCTTATATTGCCATGCTATGCTCGTAGATGTGGATTGGGTTGAGTGTATCCATGACAGATGTGAGTTGTTAACTAATGGTTCAACTTAAGGTGGCTACTTTAATACACATCTTGGTGGATTGCTTGTTTGGGCACCTTGGGAATCCAGTGTTGTCCTAAGAGATCCCGGGGCATCCATGTGATCATCCTACGGTCCGCCACCCAGGCTCAAAGGGATCGTGAGATTATTCATGCTAGAAACTTCCGTGTGTAGCCACAAGCTATTATGGGCTCTAGCATAGTTGAGTATGTTGCATGACCTCTTCCAGTGGTAGGCTAGCAGATGTAGAGGGATGTAGGTTGGTACTGTCTACCCGGGGTTAGAGTTAACGCTTCTGAAAGACTATGTCTCGGTCATCCGTTTCTCAAACACCATGTAGTGCGAGAAATCGAACGGAGGAGATCAAGTCTTGTGGGGAAAAGTGCGCAAACCTCTGCAGAGTGTACAATCTAATCATGGTTAGCCGTGTCCCCGGTTATGGACATCTTGAGTATCTAGTACTTGGATTATCCTATCGTGGCTCATCACTCTAATTTAATTTTTTGGGTTAATGATTACCTTAATTGGGATTGAGATGGGGGTACCATTCTCAATGTTTCAACTACCATGATAGTTAAATAAAATTTATTCCTTTATTGTAGGGAAAAATTTGCTTTTCTCAAAATCCATATAACCATAGAGCCTCCACCAGCCAAATATGCATGTAGTGATAGCATTTATTCTGTTCATTGCTCTACTATGTTACATTGCCAGCATATTCCATGTGCTGACCCATTTTCTAGCTGCAACATATTATGTTGCAGACTTTTCAGACGAGGAGTAAGGTTCGCTAGGTCGTTGTCGTGCAGCTCAGCTATGCCGTTGGAGTTGATGGACTCACTTTATCTTCCAAGCCTTCCGCTGTTATCGTATTAGATAGCCTTAAGCCATATTTATTGTAATAAGTTCTCTTCTGAGATATTCGATGTAATAAGTGTGTGATTGCCACTCTGTTATAAATCCTTCGAGTACTGTGTGTGTCAGCATTACCGATCCAGGGATGACACTGAAGCACAGAGACTTGACTGTTTGAGGTCGGGTCACTACAAGAAGAGAGCAGGGGGCTGCGCATTCTGACATCGACAAATACCCACCGTGTCTGAAACTCGCTCGTGGATGGCGGAAGCTCAAAGTAAATCCCCGCGCCGGCCATCGCCACCACGGCCTGGAAGCTCAGGCATCCCGAGGTCTGTCGGGAATCAGTCAAGTGAAACGAGAAGAAGTGGCGGAGGAGTGACACGGAAGGAGCAATGCCCACCATGGCCTCGCAAACAAAGGCAAAGACGGCGAGAAGAGTCACGGATTGAGGATCGAAGTGCAGCATGTGGATCTAATAATGGACAAGCACTGTATTGTGGAAGGCAGAAAAGGGAGGAACCAGGCCGTCCCAGAGGGCATCGATGAAAAATGGGACCTCGCTGGCCGTCCTGTCGGCACGAGCTCGAGACGCAGGCCAGGCCACCGGTTTCCCCCACTCATTGAAGCTAGAGGTGAGCATGGGGCGCACCTTGTCCATGGCTTCTTGGTTGAGCACCAGCGACCTGCCAACGGCGGGCTCAATGGACGGATGTAGTTCGGCGGAGGACAGGGGCTCCTTCCCTTTCTCTGTATGATCCGGCGCCATGGCGATGGGAGAGATCAGCTCAGATCGGATTGGGAGAAGGAGGTGAGCTTCGAGAAAGTGGAAGAATTGGGGGAGCGCGCTACAACGAGGGGAAGGAAACTGTGTAGACTGCGGTGGCCACCTAGCCAGGCGGGTATCAAGGCACCATGGGGAAGCGGAGACGCCCACGTCCAATCAACCACCACGCGTCGACCAAGGCCGCAGGCTGTGGGGGCCCGCGGCGCTCCACACTTGCCCTTTGGCTTCGCCTCGAAGCCAAGTCCGAGCGCGCCTTGGGCCCGGGGGCTACTATCGGTGTTCTAGGAACGGGGGTCCCCAGACATGCCTGCCTGCGGCCCACGGCGTGGCTCTGCGAACGGGCCTGTACGACCCATCTTCACCAACGAGCACTCAAGACCCTCGCGAGGGGCCAAGCCTCGCAAGGCGGACGACGCAAGACCTCCTCGGGAGCGGCCTGACCAGGATGGCTCGCGAGGGGCGGAGAGATCAAGGCAAGGCAAACCTCGCGAGGTTCTCGTGACGTGAGCCATGACGATCGAGACCAGGCGGGCGGCAGCGCGTCAAGTGTCCTTGTTTCCTCTTTAGTGCTAAGGAGGCAAGCGCAGGCGAGGAGTACCGAGGCGTCAGGCAAAGGTTTCCACATCGGTGCAACGAGACCAAGACCAGCAGGACGGCAGGATGGAGGTCACCGTGGAGCCCAAGACGGCGTCACCACCAAAGCCTTTGGCAGGCGAAGACCACTTTTGTCAGGATCATCTGTACTAGTTGTCCCCTTTCAAATTGGTCGTTGTGGAATCCCTTCCTGCACAATATTTGGGAAGAGGACTAGGGCCTCCATAAATAGGACTAGCCACCACAGTAGGAGGGATCGGATCCTCACACCCTCAAGTTCACCAAGCACAGGAACACCTCTCCTCAGGAGGCTGTTCTTCCCCTTGTACTGTTCATCCTCAGCCCAAGAGGCAATCCACCACCACACACTGGAGTAGGTTATTATACCACAACGGTGGCCGGAACCAGTATAAATGTTGTGTCCCTTATGTTGCGAGTTCGTCGTGCTAGCCTAGAGATCGCGAAGCGTGTGAGCGCGTGATCTGTGAGGGAGAGATCTTCGCGCGCACCCCAGAGTTTGAACCTTAATTGTTTTGCTGGAACCCGAGATCTGACAGTACCATTGCTGGAGCATCCGCTCCAGGACGCTCGAGGTGGGTGATCTCGTCCTGAGGCGGGTGCTCTCCACGGAAGGGCTGCATAAGCTCTCGCCCATGTGGGAGGGCCCATTCAGGATCGCCCGTGTCTCCAGGCCTGGCGCCGCGCACCTGGAGACGCAGGACGAGATCCTCATCCAGAACTCCTGGAACATCCAACAGCTCTGGAAGTTCTACCCATGAAGCAAGGTGTCACGCATGTGAAAGTCTCCGCTCATGTGATAACCCACAAGTATAGGGGATCACAACAGTTTTCGAGGGTAGAGTATTCAACCCAAATTTATTGATTCGACACAAGGGGAGCCAAAGAATATTCTCAAGTATTAGCAGTTGAGTTGTCAATTCAACCACACCTGGAAAACTTAATATCTGCAGCAAAGTATTTAGTAGCAAAGTAGTATGGAACTAACGGTAACAGTGGCAGCAGAAAAGTAACTAAGCAAAGATCAATATGTGAAAAGCTCGTAGGCATTGGATCAGTGATGGATAATTATGTCGGATGCGATTCTTCATGCAACAGTTATAACATAGGGTGACACAGAACTAGCTCCAGTTCATCAATGTAATGTAGGCATGTATTCCGAATATAGTCATAAGTGCTTATGGAAAACAACTTGCATGACATCTTTTGTCCTACCCTCCCGTGGCAGCGGGGTCCTATTGGAAAACTAAGGGATATTAAGGCCTCCTTTTAATAGAGTACCGGACCAAAGCATTAACACTTAGTGAATACATGAACTCCTCAAACTACAGTCATCACCGGGAGTGGTCCCGGTTATTGTCACTTAGGGGTTACCGGATCATAACACATAGTAGGTGACTATTGACTTGCAATGTAGGATCAAGAACTCACATATATTCATGAAAACATAATAGGTTCAGATCAGAAATCATGGCACTCGGGCCCTAGTGACAAGCATTAAACATAGCAAAGTCATAGCAACATCAATCTCAGAACATAGTGGATACTAGGGATCAAACCCTAATAAAACTAACTCGATTACATGATAAATCTCATCCAATCCATCACCGTCCAGCAAGCCTAAAATGGAATTACTCACACACGGCGATGAGCATCATGAAATTGGTGATGGAGGATGGTTGATGATGACGACGGCGATGGATTCCTCTCTCCGGAACCCCGAACGGACTCCAGATCAGCCCTCCCAAGAGAGTTTAGGGCTTGGCGGCGGCTCCGTATCGTAAAACGTGATGAATCCTTCTCTCTGATTTTTTTCTCCCCGAACGTGAATATATAGAGTTGGAGTTGAGGTCGGTGGAGCACCAGGGGGCCCACGAGGCAGGGGGCACGCCCAGGGGGCAGGCGCACCCCCACCCTCATGGACAGGGTGTGGGCCCCCTGGTCTTGATTCTTTCGCCAATATTTTTTATAAATTCCAAAAATATTCTCCGTGAATTTTCAGGTCATTCCGAGAACTTTTATTTCTGCACGAAAATAACACCTTGGCAATTCTGCTGAAAACGGCGTCAGTCCGGGTTAGTTCCACTCAAATCATGCAAGTTAGAGTCCAAAACAAGGGCAAAAGTGTTTGGAAAAGTAGATACGATGGATACGTATCAACTCCCCCAAGCTTAAACCTTTGCTTATCCTCAAGCAATTCAGTTGATAAACTGAAAGTGATAAAGAAAAACTTTTACAAACTCTGTTTGCTCTTGTTTATGTAAATATGTAAAGCCAGCATTCAAGTTTTCAGCAAAGATTATGAACTAACCATATTCACAATAACATTTAGGTCACATGTTTACTCATATCAATGGCATAATCAACTAGCAAGCAATAATAATAAATCTCGGATAACAACACTTTCTCAAAACAATCATAATATGATATAACAAGATGGTATCTCGCTAGCCCTTTCTGAGACTGCAAAACATAAATGCAGAGCACCTATGAAGATCATGGACTGACTAAACATTGTAATTCATGGTAAAAGAGATCTAGTCATAGTCATACTCAATGTAAATTAATAGTAATGGATGCAAATGCCAGCGGTGCTCTCCAACTGGTGCTTTTTCATAAGAGGATGATGACTCAACATAAAAGTAAATAGATAGTCCCTTTGCAAAGGGAAGCAGGGATTTGTAGAGGTGCGAGAGCTCGATTTTTGGAAATAGAGATAAATAATATTTTGAGCGGCATAATTTCATTGTCAACATTACAACCGAGAGATCTCGATATCCTCCATGCTACACACATTATAGGGGGTTCCCAAGCAGAATGGTAATGTTTATACTCCCCCACCACCAACAAGCATCAATCCATGGCTTTCCCGAAACAACGGGTGCCTCCAACTAACAACAGTCCAGGGGGAGTTTTGTTTGCAATTATTTTGATTTTGTTTGAGCATGGGACTGGGCATCCCGGTGACCAGCCATTTTCTCGTGAATGAGGAGCGGAGTCCACTCCTCTTGAGAATAAGCTGCCTAACAGACAGCCCTAGTTGATACATGAGCTATTCGAGCATACAAAACCTAATTTTCTTTGAAGGTTTAGAGTTTGGCGCATACAAATTACTTGGAACGGCAGGTAGATACCGCATATAGGAAGGTATGGTGGACTCATATGGAATAACTTTGGGGTTTATGGAAGTGGATGCACAAGCAGTATTCCCGCTTAGTACAAGTGAAGGCTAGAAAAAGACTGGGAAGCGACAAACTAGAGAGCGACAACAGTCATGAACATGCATTAAAATTAATAAACGTTGAGTGCAAGCATGAGTAGGATATAATCCACCATGAACATAAATATTGTGGAGGCTATGTTGATTTTGTTTCAACTACATGCGTGAACATGTGCCAAGTCAAGCCACTCGAATTGTTCAAAGGAGGATACCATCCTATCATACCACATCACAACCATTTTAATAGCATGTTGGCACGCAAGGTAATTAAGCATGGTATAAGCAACTATAATCTCTAATTGTCATTCCAAACATGTTTCATTCATAATAGGTTGAATCAGGAACGATGAACTGATCATATTTACAAAAACAAGAGAGGTTGAGTTCATACCAGCTTCTCTCATCTCAATCAGTCCATCATATATCGTCATTATTGCCTTTCACTTGCACGACCGAATGGTGTGGATAATAATAATAGTGCACGTGCATTTGGACTAAGCTGGAATCTGCAAGCATTTAATTCAAGGGAGAAGACAAGGTAACATGGGCTCCTGGTTAAATCAACGATAATGCATATAAGAGCCACTTCAACATTTTCATTATGGTCTTCTCTTCTCGACCCCCAAAGAAAAGAAAGGAAAACTATTTTCATGGCAAAACTCCCTACAAGCAAAAGAAGAACGAGAAATCTTTTTGGGTTTTCTTTTAATTATTACTACTACAGGCATGGAAAGTAAACTAGCTAAAAGCTACAACTAATTTTTTGGGTTTTTCTTAAGGTTTTTCAAACTCACAAGAAGAAAGCAAGAAAAGAAAATAAACTATCATGGATAGTACAATGAAAGAGTATGAGCACCGACAACTAGAGTGAGTGTGTGAACATGAATGTAATGTCGGTGAGAAATACATACTCCCCCAAGCTTAGGCTTTTGGCCTAAGTTGGTCTATGCCCAAGGATCGAAGCTGCTCTCTCCGGGGTACCGAGGAGTGTCCTCTGGGTGCCACTGTTTGGCGATCTCCTCCGGATCCCACTGATAAACTGACTGCCGATAAGGGTCAAGTGGTGGCTCAGGCTCAGGAGCAGGTGTCGCGCTCAAGTACGCGTGAATGGCCTCCGGCAAAATGAGGTACATGCCTAAAAATATGCTAAACAAACAGGGCGCAAGCAAGGTAATAAACTCACAATAATTATTATCAAATATCAAATTAAACTTAAGCAGTTTCTTCTTATTTTTCACAATAAAATCATGTGCTACCATACTCTTATAATATAGAGAAACAGGCGCAACGACTTTTCTTCTTTCTCATAATGCCTAATAGGTACATTAAAGTGTGCATCAAGGTGCGAAGCAAAGATACCTCCAAGAATGGGGCCCTTTGTAAGGTTTAGACTCAACCGCTTAGCAACCATAGCGCCTAAACTGAAGGTTCTATCACGGAGTAAAGCATGGCCCAAGATGGCGAGGTCAGGGGCACTGAGGCCCCCACTGTTCCCGCAACCAATTAAACATCTACTAGCAAATATTGCAAAGTAGCGTAGAACAGGAAAATGTATGCTAGTGATTCTTGCATCGGAGACCTTCCTCGTTTCCCCTACAACAATTTCATTAATAAATCCCTCTACATCATTATGGTGTGGTTCCTCTATGCTGCCCTCAAAAGGTATCTTGCATACCCGACAAAAATCATACAGTGACATCTCCTTAAACTCATCATATAAATAAAAAATCCACCGAAGGTGGCGATCTCTGTCAGGACCCCGATTCTAAGCCACACTGATCTAGCATGTAACACATCATATCACTTTGCGGCCTCACGCACGGTATTCGCACGGGTGCCACCTTACCTGGCCCGGGACCGTTTGCGCCTTTTTGCTCACGTATATGATAGTGTCGCTAGCATCCATATGACCGAGAACCCGGGCCGACATGACTAGTCTTGAACCCAAAGTGGCACTAACTTACGGGGACAGGCATACATGACCCAGCAATGAACGTGTTGGTCATCAGCGAGTGAATCCGGGCTACAACAGTTGGGCTAACAGGACTCCGGGATCCCGGGCTGTAGTAGGCTAGCAAGACTCCGGTAGACACCGCGTGACATTTCCCCGAAGGGATAGACACAGGAACAAAGAAGGACACATGCCGGCCAGTCTAAGTGTTCCGGAGCGGTAGCAACTGGGCTAGCAGGACTCCGTTAATCCGGGCTGTAGCAGACTACCATGGCTCAGTGGAAGCACTACATTTCCCCATAAGAGAGGCTGCCGAGGATAGACAACTAGGTTGTCGGATCCCACACATACCAAGCATTTCTAATCATACACACAATATGCTCGATATGTGCAAATACAACATGGCATCACAACAAAACTCTACCACTCAATTACTTTATTCATTAGGCTCCGAAGAGCCAGATATTACAAACATGGGTCTGATGACCCAGCATTCAAGTCATACAAGCAACAAGCACAAGCAGAAGCTTAACTTGTCTAAGTACAGACAACTACAAATGAAAAGGCCGAGGGCACAAGATCATTGCTGAGGTAACAAGCTAAACGTCGAAGTCCGTCGGAACTACTAGTGAGACTGAAGTCTCTTTGCCAAAACATAAATTAAGCAAACGTGAGTACATATGTACCCAGCAAGACTTACATCAAAGCTAGCTACATATGCATCGGTATCAACAACGGGTGGTGGAGTTTAACTGCAGCAAGCCAGCTTTTACTCAGTGGCTATCCTAAACTATGACTCCAAGCAACTCTTTTGAGGTGGCGCACAAGAGTCCACATATTCACAATATCAATACACCACTATGGATCCGCTCCCGTCTCCCTACGAGAACGCCATGCATAGCACTCACGCTTATCTTGCGCATTTTAGAGTATCCACTTTCACTTGTCTATGAACTGTATAGGCAACCCAGAAGTCCTTTACCGCGGACGCGGCTATTTGAATAGATGATGTTAACCCTGCAGGGGTGTACTTCTTCACACACGCTCTCGCCACTTACCACCATGTACACGTCGTGTATCTCGGCAACCTTCAAGCGGAAGCCTGGCGAGGGAGTCGGCCACGACCTGACTAACAACACAAGCCTCTAGTCTAGGTTTATCGCCTATTCGGGTTCCATCCGCAAGGAGATCCGGCCTGGGTGTCGCTCACGGCCCCGAACGATGTGAGCAGGGTTCCCAAGCCCACCATCCGGGTGCCACTTGGTACACCATGCCACTGTGCCTAGTCTGTCCCAAGCCCACCTGGCCGGGTGCCACTTGGTAGACTACTAACACTACCTACAAACACCAGAAACCAATTGCAACTCCTGGACAGAGATCAGGGTGATTAATAAGCCGAGAGGGGTCGAGTTACCGGAACCCAATGTGTGGTAGTAACTGTTCATGGATCACAAACACAGAACTCAGTTCCTGAGGACGGCTTCAATGAGACAACCCACCATGTACTCCTACATGGCCTCTCGCCGATACCTTTACGAAATCGTGTTCACACACTTAGCTCCCCGATGAATCAGACCTGACACAACTCTAAGCTGTAGCAAGCATGACAAACAAGCATGAATGAGTAGGCACATCGGGGCTCAAACAACTCCTACTCATGCTAGTGGGTTTCATCTATTTACTGTGGCAATGACAGGTCATGCAGAGGAAAGGGGTTCAGCTACCGCAGCATGTAACAGATGAATCTTTGTTGTCCTAATGGAGTAAGAGAGACCAGGAGCAAGAGAGTGGGATTGTATCGGAATGAACAATGGGGTTTTGCTTGCCTGGAACTTCTAAAGATAGTATAACTCTTCATCGGTGTCATCGAACTCATCGTGGGAAGCACGTCTACTGAGGGGGAACAAATACCGGCAATAGAGAAGAAACACAATTAATGCAATGCAACAATATGATGCATGATCATGACATGGCAACATGCTGGTATTTTGAGCTAATGCAACTAGCAACAAAGTTAAATGAAGTTGGTTTGAACCAAAGGTTCAAATTCAAACTCCATATGTGATTATTTAAATGCTAAACATATTATTTGCCCTATTAAGCAACTATAAGTTGTTTCAATATACATGAAAATGGTACAGATGGATAGATTGCATTTTTCTAATAATTTTTCATATATAAATTATTTCATTCTGAGCTACGGCTGAATTTCTATGAGTTTTAGAAGTTTAGGACATTTTCCTAAATTCCCTGAATTAAATTAAATCTAGAAAATAGTTTATTGCGTCAGCATGACATCAGTGTGACATCAGCACATCAACACGCCAGGTCTAGGTCAAACCTGACCAGTGGGTCCCACTGGCCAGTCTCACAGTGATGGCTAGGGTCACAGACATGTGGGCCCGGTCAAAGGCCACGTCAGGAAGGTCAATGCTGACGCGTGGGTCCACTAATTTTATTAATTAACCTAATTATTTTGGTTAACCAGTAACCTAACAAAGTGGGTCCAACTGTCAGTGCCTAATGTTAATCCAAAGGGTAGTTAGCCCCTAATCTAATGACGGCCACGTCGGCTAACCGATGATTAGCCGCCGACGCTAAGCAGGGCACGGCGGAGGTCCTCGTCCGGCCGTTTCGGCGACGAGAGGTCGTGCGGATGGGTTCTACGGGACCGGCACGACGAGGCGCGTCGGATAGTGGCAACGACGGGTGTTAGGGTGGCCGGAGTTGACACCGGCGAGCTCGGCTGCGGCGGCCGGTGCCTGAGCGTGCACGGGGTCGATATTGCGGTGCGCAAATGATTGAAGGAAGGCGCTAGCGAGGCTCTACGCGCGGCGGTGAGCAGGTTGGTCGCACGCCCAGGACCAAATGGTCACCAGAGCGTCATCGGCGACGAGCGCAGGCGGTGGCGGGTGCGGTCGAGCTTGGTGCAGTCGCTACGGCGGGCGAGGAAGAGAACGGAGAGGGGTAGAATGGCCAGTAGCTCACAGTGGTCACGATGAGCGGGTCGGCGAGGTCGGGGAGGAACTGGAGCGGTCGGGGAGGCGAAGGGGATCTCCAGTGACGCGAGGTCGGAGATGGTTCGGTGAAGGCGGTGCAGGATGTTCGAGCGCTCGGGGCTCGGCCTGCTCGTTAAAGTGGACGACGGTGGAGCTCTTAGACACGGCGAGGCGACGAGAGGACGAAGGTGGCTACGACTACGGCGAGCGGTGGCGGCGACCGCGCTCGATGGTTCTGCGGGAAGAGAGCAGAGTAGGCGGAGGGGGTCCAGAGAGAGAGGGACGGTCAGGGCGGTGTCGTGGCGCTCGGGGCCGTCTCCAGCAGCAGCGGCAAGCAGGAGCTAGCGAGCGCGTGCGCGTGCGCCGCGGCCACACGCCCTCCTGTCTACAGGCAGGAGGTTAGGGGTGACTGGCGTCTGGGCCTCGTGGGTTTGCTGTCCACTGGGCCGGCCAGGTAAGTCTAGGTAATTCTCTCTCTCTTCTCTGTTTGCTATTTCCTTTTCTGCAATTTGTTTTCGGTTTAGTTTTAACACCAAACCATTTTATAAAATCCTGAAAATAATTATGTGGCTAGAACTAAAATATCCAGAACCACATAAAATGTTCCAGAATTATTGGACATATATTAATTATATAAAAACATATCCAATGCAAATAGTTATTGAATTAATTCAAAGGCCCAAAATAAATGTTTCTGAGATACCAAAAATATTGGTTTGAATTTTACCTCTTGCCAATATTTTCAGAGACTAAGAGGAACATTTTCTTGGACTTCTTTGAAGAGATTTTAATTTTGATTATTTCTGAAATGATTTCTGAGGGTTTCAACTAACCTCAATTCAAATTTAATAAACATAACTATGATGATGACATGAGAGATGCAAAGACAAACAAGGCTAATCTAGGGCTGTGACAATCTCCTAGCATGGAAATGAAAATTTTGCACGAAAATATCAGTGAGGAGGAGATACTGTTCGCGCTGGTCGCGGAGGAAGTCGGTGAGGCCTGCATTCTCAGCCAAATAATAAAAATCATCATGAATCCTAGCTGCCTTCAAGAAACTCATCGCAAGGCCATTCACACGGAAGAACTTCCGCGGTGCGAGGAAGATTATATTTGAGCTTCTTATTCTCTTCACTTTGCTTATCCTTCGAGCATCGGCTCGAAGAGCCTCTCAACAATCTCTTCATCATTTTCTTTCTCTGAAATTTTTAGTAACTCAAAATAAAAGTGAACTAAACTCAACAAAGTTGATAGCAACTACTCCCACAAGTGCCTAGAGACCATATCATGCATTAGAACTACTTGGGACCAAATAAATTTGACATGCAAGCTCAAGAACAGGGTGACCTAAGCAGCCAAAATTTGCAATGAATAAAGCACTAGAACAAAAACTAATTGGACCATTGGAGGAGTCACATACCGATGAACAATCCCCCAAAGCAGTTTTGTGAGTGGAGCTTTGAGCAACGAGATCGAAAATCGCAGCAAAACGAGCTAGAACACGAGTTTGAGCAGTGTGTGGATTTTTTCTGGAGGAAGAAGAAATGTGTGGGTGCTGGAATAAGTGGAGGGGGCCACGTGGGGCCCACAAGGCAGGGGGCGCACACCAGAGGGGGCAACCACCTGGCCACGAGGCAGGGGGCGCACCCAGGGGGTGGGCGCGCCCTACACCCTCGTGGCCAGGTGGTTGCCCCCTCTGGTGTGTTCTCAGTGCCAGATATTCTTAAATATTCTCGAAAAAATCATATTTCAATTTCAGGGCATTTGGAGAACTTTTATTTTCGGGGTATTTTTTTATTGCAAGGATAACTCAGAAAACGGACAGAAAATACTAATTTTGCTTCATTTAATCTAAATAATAGAAAGTAAAAAGAGGGTACAGAGAGTTGTGCTTTCTAACTTCATCCATCTCATGCTCATCAAAAGGAATCCACTAACAATGTTGATCAAGTCTTGTTAACAAACTCATTCCGAATCGCATGTAACCGAAGAATTTTCGAATAGCACTAGGTTACCTCAACGGGGATATGCACATCCCCAACAATAAGAATATCATATTTCTTTTTGACAGTAGGAAGAGGAAATTCAAAACCTCCAATAGTAATAGTTGGAATTTTTCCAATAGAATTTATAATGTGGACTTGAGGTTGTTTCCTCGGAAAGTGTACCGTATGCTCATTACCATTAGCATGAAAAGTGACATTGCCTTTGTTGCAATCGATAACAGCACCTTCAGTATTCAAAAAGGGTCTACCAAGGATAATCGACATACTATCGTCCTCGGGAATATCAAGAATAACAAAGTCCGTTAAAATAGTAACGTTTGCAACTACAACATGCACATCCTCACAAATACCGACAGGTATAGCGGTTGATTTATCGGCCATTTGCAAAGATATTTCAGTAGGTGTCAACTTATTCAAATCAAGTCTTCGATATAAAGAGAGAGGCATAACACTAACACCGACTCCAAGATCACATAAAGAAGTTTTAACATAGTTTCTTTTAATGGAGCATGGTATAGTTGGTACTCCTGGATCTCCAAGTTTCTTTGGTATTCCACCCTTAAAAGTATAATTAGCAAGCATGGTGGAAATTTCAGCTTCTGGTATCTTTCTCTTATTTGTAACAATTTCTTTCATATACTTAGCATAAGGATTCATTTTAGGCATATCAGTCAAACGCATACGCAAAAAGATAGGTCTAATCATTTCAGCAAAGCGCTCAAAATCCTCATCATCCTATTTCTTGGATGGTTAAGGAGGAAAAGGCATGGGTTTCTGAACCCATGGTTCTCTTTCTTTACCGTGCTTCCTAGCAACGAAGTCTCTCTTATCATAAAATCTTTGATTGTGCGTTATCAAGATCAACAGCAGGTGCAATTTCTACATCATTGTTATTGCTAGGTTGAGCATCAACATGAACATCATCATTAACATTATCACTAGGTTCATGTTCATCACCAGATCGTGTTTCAGCATCAGAAATAGAAATATCGTTGGGATTCTCAAGTGTGTCAACAACAGGTTCACTAGAAGCATGCAAGGTCCTGTCATTTTTATTTTTCTTCCTCTTAGATGGACTAGGTGCATCAACATTAGTTCTCTGAGAATCTTGCTCAACTCTCTTAGGGTGGCCCTCAGGATACAAAGGTACCTGAGTCATTCTACCCCTCTAGTCACAACTCTAATAGCATTATCATTTTTCTTATTATTTAATTCACTGAGCAAATCATTTTGAGCTTTAAGCACTTGTTCTACTTGAGTGGTAACCATAGAAGCATGTTTACTAATAAGTTTGAGTTCACCTTTAACTCTAGACATATAATCACTCAAGTGTTCAATCATATAAGCATTGCGTTTCAATTGCCTACCAACATAAGCATTGAAGTTTTCTTGTTTAACAATAAAATTATCAAACTCATCTAAGCATTGGCTAGCAGACTTATAACGAGGAATATGACCTTCATCAAATATATAGAGAGAATTTACCTTTACTACCTGTGTCGGGTTATCAAGACCATGTATTTCTTCAATAGGCGGTAAATTCTTAACATCTTCAGCTTTAATACCCTTTTTCTTTCATAGATTTCTTTGCCTCTTGCATATCTTCAGGACTGAGAAATAGAATACCCCCTTTCTTCGGAATTGGCTTAGGAGTTGGTTCAGGAAGTTTCCAATTGTTTTCATTAGTCAACATATTATTCAATAGCAATTTAGCTTGATCAATAGTTCTTTCCCTGAAAACACAACCAGCACAACTATCCAGGTGGTCTCTGGAAGCATCGGTTAGTCCATTATAAAAGATATCAAGTATTTCATTTTTCTTGAGAGGATGATCAGGCAAAGCATTAAGTAATTGGAGAAGCCTCCCCCAAGCTTGTGGGAGACTCTCTTCTTCAATTTGCACAAAATTATATATTTCTCTTAAAGCAGCTTGTTTCTTATGAGTGGGGAAATATTTAGCGGAGAAGTAATAAATCATATCCTCGGGACTACGCACACAACCAGGATCAAGAAAATTAAACCATGTTTTAGCATCACCCTTTAATGAGAACGGAAATAATTTAAGGATATAGTAGTAGCGAGTTTTATCATCATTAGTGAATAGGGTTGCTATATCATTTAATTTAGTAAGATGTGCGACAACAGTTTCAGATTCATAGCCATAGAAAGGATTAGATTCAACCAAAGTAATTATATCAGGATCAACAGAGAAATCATAATCCTTATTAGTAATGCACATAGGTGAAGTACAAAAGCAGGGTCATATTTCATTCTAGCATTCAAAGATTTTTCCTTCACCTTAGCTAATAATTTCTTAAGATCATATCTATCATTGCAAGCAAGAAAATCTCTAGCAGTTTCTTCATCCATAACATAACCCTCAGGCACAACAGGCAATTCATATCTAGGGGGAGAATCTTCATCATCACTTTCATCAATATATGAGTTTCAATAATTTCATTCTCTCTAGCCCTAGCAAGTTGTTCATCAAGAAATTCACCTAGTGGCATAGTATTATCAAGCATAGAAATAGTTTCATCATAAGAATCATGCATAGCAAAAGTGGCATCATCAATAACATGCGACATATCAGAATTAATAGCAGAAGCAGGTTTAGGTGTCGCAAGTTTACTCAAAACAGAAGGTGAATCAAGTGTAGAGCTAGATGGCAGTTCCTTACCTCCCCTCGTAGTTGATGGATAAATTTTGGTTTTCTCGTCTTTCAAGTTCCTCATAGTGACCAGCAGATACAAATCCCAAGTGACTCAAAGAATAGAGCTATGCTCCCCGGCAACGGCGCCAGAAAATAGTCTTCATAGCCCACAAGTATAGGGGATCGCAACAGTTTTCGAGGGTAGAGTATTCAACCCAAATTTATTGATTTGACACAAGGGGAGCCAAAGAATATTCTCAAGTATTAGGAGTTGAGTTGTCAATTCAACCACACATGGAACACTTAATATCTGCAGCAAAGTATTTAGTAGGAAAGTAGTATGGAAGTAACGGTAACAGTGGCAACGAAAAGTAACTAAGGAAAGATCAATATGTGAAAAGCTCGTAGGCATTGGATTAGTGATGGATAATTATGTCGGATGCGATTCTTCATGCAACAGTTATAACATAGGGTGACACGGAACTAGCTCCAGTTCATCAATGTAATGTAGGCATGTATTCCGAATATAGTCATACGTGCTTATGGAAAAGAACTTGCATGACATCTTTTGTCCTACCCTCCCGTGGCAGCGGGTTCCCATTGGAAACTAAGGCATATTAAGGCCTCCTTTTAATAGAGTACTGGACCAACGCATTAACACTTAGTGAATACATGAACTCCTCAAACTACGGTCATCACCGGGAGTGGTCCCGATTATTGTCACTTCGGGGTTACCGGATTATAACACATAGTAGTTGACTATTGGCTTGCAAGATAGGATCAAGAACTCACATATATTCATGAAAACATAATAGGTTCAGATCTGAAATCATGGCAATCGGGCCCTAGTGACAAGCATTAAACATAGCATCAATCTCAGAACATAGTGGATACTAGGGATCAAACCCTAACAAAACTAACTCGATTACATGATAAATCTCATCCAACCCATCACCATCAGCGGTGAGCATCATGAAATTGGTGATGGAGGATGGTTGATGATGACGACGGCGACGGATTCCCCTCTCCGGAGCCCCGAACGGAATCCAGATCAGCCCTCCCGAGAGAGTTTAGGGCTTGGCGGCGGCTCCGTATCGTAAAACGCGATGAACCCTTCTCTCTAATTTTTTCTCCTCGAACGTGAATATATAGAGTTGAAGTTGAGGTCGGTGGAGCACCAGGGGGCCCACGAGGCAGGGGCGCGCCCAAGGGGCAGGTGCGCCCCCACCCTCGTGGACAGGGTGTGGGCCCCTAGTCTTGATTCTTTCGCCAATATTTTTTATAAATTCCAAAAATAATCTCCGTGAAGTTTCAGGTCATTCCAAGAACTTTTATTTCTGCACAAAAATAACACCATGCAATTCTGCTGAAAATAGCGTCAGTCCAGGTTAGTTCGATTCAAATCATGCAAGTTAGAGTCAAAAACAAGGGCAAAAGTGTTTGGAAAAGTAGATACGATGGAGACGAAGCATCGTGACACTCTCATGTAATAATGAGTTGGGGTTGTACACGCCCTGGAGTCTCCTGAGTGCCGCCCATGGGCTTCACGGGGGCTCCCACCCATGTCCTAGTGGAGGCCCCATGGTCCGCGTTGGTGGGAAGACAAGAAGACTAGTGTAGGTGCCGGATGCGACTGTTCTTTTGCTTGCTTTCTGTAGCTAGTTTGCAACTTCTTGAATGAAATTTGGAGCTTTCGTGTCTTTCGTTCACCAGGGTTGGAAATTTTCTCTCTTTTTGTTTTTGTTCGCCTTTCCAACTGCGTCTCAAGAGGAGTGGTAGTTGCCCGTCGCTCTTCCTCGCTCATCCCGCGCATGGGGGCTAGGTACAGTGTGCGCGCCTGGGCTCACCCGCGACCACACCTCACCGACGCCTTACCACCCCAGCTTTGGTGCCCTTAATCCTCGCTAGACGCCCTCGAACGAGCTTGTGGACATGCGCACCCCTCTTAAGTCCATGCCTCCGAGCATCGCGACGTGGTGCGCTAGCCACAACCAATCCACGCTCGGGAGCTTGTCCGAAGTAGGATGAGACGCCCCATGAGACTTCTAACCCTGCAGCTACACAATGTCTCCTGAGGCTCAACGACTCTCGGGTCCTCAAGAAGGAAGCTCTGGAAGATGCCCCTGGAAAGGCATGCCCTCGCGACATAAGATTCGACTGCAAGCACATCAAGCTAAGTTACCATAACCGCACCTAGTAGAAACACAGGTATCACGGCATAATATAAAATTAACGAGCATAGCATAATGGCGCAAGCACCACGGTTCATTACTTGCCCCAACAGGGCCCTCTAACTTTTTTGATGCAGGAGAAGAGAGGAAACAAAAGCAAGATGCACGACTACGGAGTCTCTTGATGCTCGGCCTCGGCAACGCTCGAGCTCAGTCGGAGTCTTCCTCGTGCTTCACCGGGGCGCGCCGGCGATGCGGTTCATCGCCCTCCTAGGTCCGAGTCCGGCGGTGCGGCGGCTTGTCGTTGCCCACATCTCTCCTACTCCGCCCTGAGGACGAGCCCCCGCAGCTGGAGCCGGCGCGGCCGTCGCCAAGGGCAAGCTCACCAGCAGCGGCACCGTCGCCGTCATCACTGTCGTTCTCTGGGCTGCACCCCAGGCATCGGCTGCCTTCCTCGAAGAGCCTCACATAGAGGGTCGCGACGCTGTTGTACCTGAAATGGAGGGTGCACCTCCCATGCAGGCCATGCGCACGGGCAAACAGCTGCCACCCGCGGTTCAGGAACACATTGCCAGCAGCGGTGAGCTCAACATCCACCCACGAGGCCCTGCTGCTGCAGCCGTCGCCCTGTAGCCAGAGGCCACCAGGCCATCCTGCCGGTCGCGTACTCGCGAAGGAGCATGGGAGCTAGAGCCAGATGCCCACTGGCCTCTCCGACCAAACGAGGAACTCCGGAGGCGCGTCGGCTGAGTGGGAGTGCGATCGCGGTGGCCGGATGATCGCCGCACGCCTCCCCCCATCACCGAGGTCACCCCGTCCACGGCAGCCCCCGCCATGGGAGGAAGCTCCACCGCGGCTGCCGGAGGCAGCGCCGTCCATTGAAGAAGCCCTCCAACGCCCCGAGGGGCCACCGCCAGAGTCGCCGCGTCCTTTTGGGGTCCTACACGGCCTCTCTTGGGCGGCGATGAGCCTGGCCCCTCCTTGTGGGCCTTCCCTTTCTCCGCCGTGGAAAACCTCCTCGTCGGCGTCATGGGTGTTGTGACGAGACAGCAAGACAAGAAGGAGGAAGAAGGAGCAAGCAGCGAGAAGATGGAGATGAGCAGGGGGCTCTGCCCCTCCCCTCATTTATAGCCAGAGGGAGGCCAACCGCCGGCCTCCATGATCCCTAGTAATGATGATCTTTTTGCATGCAAGAGGCTCTTGTCAAGTCGAACGGTTGCCAAGGGAGTGTGGGGAAGTAGAGACGCCCACATCCTATCAAGCACCACGCGTCGACCGAGTCTGCAGGCGGTTGGGGCCCGCGGCGCTTCACCCTTACCCTTTGGCTTCGCCTCAAAGCCAAGTCTGAACGCGCCTTAGGCACAGGAGCTACTGTCGGCATTCTCGGAACCAGGGTACCTAGACTTGCCTGCCTGCGGCCCATGGAGTGGCTCCATCAATGGCTTGGTATGGCCCATCTTCAGCACCAACAAGACAACACCCTCGCGAGGGGCCAAGCCTCGCGAGGCGGATCACGCCGAGAACTCCAGAAAAAGCGGCCACTTTAGGCTGGCTCCTGAGGAGCAGAGATTTCCAGCGAGCCCTCACCTCGTGAGGTTCGGATGACGCAAGCCATGACGACCAAGGTCAGGCGGGCGCCGGCGGACGCAAAGCGATAGGTTTCCTCTTTCGTGCTAAAGAGGCAAGCGCAGTCGCGGAGTCCCGAGGAATCAGCCAAAGGTTTATATTTCCATGCAACAAGACAAAGACCGCCAGGACGGCAGGAGAGAGATCAATGCCGAGCCCACCATGACGTCACGACCAGAGGCTTTGCAGGCGCAGACCACCTTTCGTTAGGATAAGATGTACTAGTTGTCTCCCTTTGAATTTGGCCGTTGTGGGATCCCTTCCCGCCTTCATTTTGGGGGAAGAGGACCAAGGCCACTATAAGTATAGCCTAGCTGCCACCATAGACTGGGGAAGAGCATTCGGACCATCCGCACTCTCACACGCACAAGAACACACCTCCTGAGGTTGTTCTTCCACTATACTAGTTCATCCTCAGCCCACCTCGAGGCTAATCCACCAAGCAGGAGTAGGGTATTAAACCACAAGGTGGCCCGAACCTAGGTAAACTGCCTTGTCCCATTTCCTTCCAGTACATCGAGCTTGGCTATGAGATAGGCGAGTTGGCAGACTGGGGAGGTTGAGTTCTCCGCACGCACCCCAGAGTTCGAATCTATCTAGGGTCTGCGGAGCCCCGAATCCGACATATACTACAACCCATTTACAGTTTGTTAAAATTACAACCCATTTTCTAGCTAGGACAACGATTAATAATTTCAACCAACCGCTCAAAATAGAATTCAACCAAAAATCCCACATTTTGATGGGATCCGAAATATAATTTCAAAATGAATTTGAATTTGGTAAAAATCTAACGAAATATTGCACGTGAAATAAGTAATGAAATTAAAATTTTCAAATTCAAAAAATAATATTTTTGAAATTAATTACCTGTTTTGTGCGTTTTTGTATATTTACATCCCAATTTTTATAATTACATCCCTTATATTATTTATTAAAGCCCATTTTCTTGTTAGTCCTAATGCATCCCACCTAGGAAAGATTTTCAGCCTACCGGGGCGGAGAATAACAAGTTGACCTGGGTTGGGTATTCCACAAAAAAAGTATAGCTGCGCTAGCCATTTTCACCTGGAGAAATTAATATCTAGGCTGGATATTTAGTCAACGTAAAATAATAGCCTGGGGTAGACGGGCCACAGCCCGCCCAGTTGATACCCTGCTCCTCTGAACAACAACAAAAACATCGCTCAAGAAAAACTCCGCTTACACCTCAAAAAACAAATACTGCTCGAACTGTCAGGTCCCAGCTGTTGGCCGCTCCTTGTGCATTCTCTCGTTTATTGACTACTAGTCAATGTGTACGTGTAATGCACGTTAATTTGGAAGTATATTAAGTGCATGCGGATATTAAGTAGGATATTATTTGCGTGTTATTAAGTGATTAACACTATTTTTGGCATGAAAGAATTAACTGCACGCTAAACGCGTTGAGCGCTCGACATTGAAGTAGTCTAGGTCGTTGGATTGATATGATTTGATGGCCAAGATTAATTGGATCTGCCCCTTTGGGTCTTTTTATATTGTTATATATATATATATATATATATATATATATATAGATATAGGTTGACAATGGTGTGGGACCGTGACGACAGGAAACTAGGAGGAAGCAAAAAATTATAGTTGTATATAATAAGGAGGAACTTGCGTACGTACGGCTATGGCCCTGGTGGGTCCCTACTGTCATCCTCTCCAAGTAAATTCATCTCCTGATTCCTCATGTTCGTTGACCATGATGACAACGCTCGGTGCCACGGCAAGCAGAACAACCCGAAGGACGACAAAGAGGGCCTCGCGGGCCCTATGGATGGTCTGATATAGCGCCCGCTGCTCATTCAGGAAGCCAGGATCATCGTACACCTATGAGCACCTTCAAGAGACTGAGCCATCATGAAACGGAAGATGAGTTGGTCGGTAGATCATATGGTTTCACCTCTAACCTACCCGAGTTGTCGTATAGGATATGAATGAAACATAAGACAATGAACTTCTTAAGCAGAGAAACAACAGAAGAGGATGATCTTCTTACATGCAAATCACTCGCATTAGATCAACACGCAAAACAATATGAAGCATTATTCTCAAGAGGCACGGTGAAGAGCTTGTGATGCAGCATGCCACAACATTCCAAGCTCAACTTTGCAATCAAACTCACAAGGCCTGGCATTTCATAGACAACATTCAAAACAAACTCTTAAAATACCTTACATAAGTCGACATTCATGTGACTATGCATCCCAGAGAGTAAATATTTACTTCTGAACTGAACACATGAATAGGAAAAAACGATCGACGTTGCTCACAGCAAAGGGCGTCCCACTCCAAAATATCAAATGCATGTCTTTTGGCTAACATCATTGAGCAAAATTTGACGAGGTTTTCCAATTCCAGTATATTAAACTAATGTCTTCTTGCTAACGTCAATGATTATACTTTGACAAGCTTTTCCCATTCAAAATATGTAAAGCCTATGATTGTGGAACGGGCAGGGTTTGTCATCAGTTTGCACATTGAAATGGCACATGGAGCCGGATTAACCAACATATCTTTTTGTGCAATTCCACTGAAATCAAACAATGTTTGCGTAGCATGGTGATTTCGTATTTATATGTTGTAAGGCATTGAACACATTCGCATCTCCATTCTAGTAGATAGTCCAGTGGCTCAAGGTGACGACGAATGATTAGAGAACCATTCGATGCATTGTGCATGATGAAGTATTATGGAGGACACGAACCATCTGAACATTTTCTGCAGTTCCACTTAAATCAAGCTGAGCATCCCTATCTACATAAATACAGAAAATCGTGATGAATATAATAGTAGTACTAGTTGATTAAACATATGCTTACAGCTATAAGCATCTTCATTATCTTAACAGGAAAAGATAGCAATACAATAGCTTCAATTAAACATTTATTCGAAACAATACAACAATATAAGTAGCACAACATAACAAAGCACAATCATGTGGATGAAGGCCGATACTGACCTCGTTTGTTACAACTGCGTTGGCAACTGACTTGGTCATACCTATCCTTGTGGAGTGAATTTTGCACTCCATGCATTGTTGAGTTTTCGATGCTCTCTGCAGACTAGTCATGTCACCAGCGTCTACTAATACTCTGTAAAGCTTCTCGATCATTCCTTGTGTAATGTAGCGCAAACAGTGACTGCTTCTTTCTACAAAGTGGAAAGACCAACTGGGCCCAATAATGCAACAGTTTGCCTTAAACACATTGGCTCCTTTTGTTCAGTTCAACTAAAATCAAAGTCGAAATAGAACCGAGCAGAAGTTTTGATATCCGTATATGCAACAATAGGTATAAAGGAAACAATTACTAAGAAATAACGATTGATGACTTATACTCCCAGAAGAACAAACATCTACCTTATCTTAATGGGAAAGAAAGTAGGAGAGTAGCAATTCTCAAACAGTGTGATTCATTCATATTAAATGAGACATTATCTTAACAATACCTTGTTTCAACATGTATAAAGAACGACAAAGCAGAAAAGTACTATTCCTAAAACAATGCAACTGATTCATATTAACAGAGACATTATCTTAACAATACCTTGGTTAAACATGTAGAAAGAACTACAAAGAATGATAGTATCATTTGTAAAACACTGTAACTAATATATAATAACAGAGACATTATCTCAACAATACATTTCTTAAACATGTACTCCGGCCAATCTCTAATGGAAATGGTACTCCCGCCGATCCCTAATAGGTGTTGCAGTTTTGATCTAAGATTCTGTAGTTAATTCTGAGAGTGGCATTAGATTAACAAAAAACATAAACTATTCCAGGGGAGACTGGGTGCAACAGCACCATGTGCTTCCATCTACTTATAAAGGGGGTGATGCAGAGTTTGTTGTAACAAAGCAACAAGCATCATGTCTGGGTTGGTTCCATTTTTGTTCACTCAATGGGAAAATACAGTAATTCAATAGCTTCAATTCAGCATTTATTCAAAACAATACCAATACAAGTAGCACAACACCTCAAAGCACACTACACGATCATGTGGATGAAGGTCGGTACTGACCTTTTAGGACGCAGTCAAGATCACCTACGAATCTGCCAACACGAATAGGAAATCCAATCTTGTTTTGTGTAGTTCAACTAAATCAAGCAAAGTCGCCAGTGTGACATTTAAATTGGCTATAGCAACAAGTTTAATAGATATCCCTATTTTAATAGAGGCAAAAAAGGAAACAATTACTGGCCAATAAAGGAGGATGAAACATACAGCGACAAAAAGAAGCCTCTACCTTATCTTGATGGAAAACAAAGTAGGACAGTAGCATTTCTAAAACGGTTGAAGTGATTCATATTAACAGTGACATTCTCTTAAAAAAACATTCGTTAAAAATGTAATTTACTTTTAACAGTGGCATTGCTTCAATTTTCCAGCGGCATTCTTAGATTAACAACAACAAAATAGTTGTATGGGACATGGGACATGGGACATGCCAGCACCATGTGTGTCCACACGTATAAATGGGTGATACAGAGTATGTTGCCAAGCAACATATCTACATTGGTCCCATATTTGTTCTCTTTGAACCTTTTTCCTATGTGAGGGCAGCAAATCTAGTCCTGCACAATCTTCTCGACCCCCCAGTTTCTTTCCTTTTCAACAAAGAGATCGGTCCCTTATAGATGTGTGTACTAGGTTACCCCCGTTTTCCCTTTTCGACCAACAAAGTGGTTGGATAGCCAGTCTATACTAATTTCCATCCCTTCTTTCCTCATTGCACCACGTCATAGATTCATGCTCCACCCCACCCTTCTTTCCTCTTTGAACCAAGACCTAGATTCGACTACAGAATCGAAAAGATCTGCATGCAGCTAGAGCAATGACAGTTTCAAAGAAAGTTATACCTTAGTGTCGTCGGGATATGGCTAGGCGTGCGGTGGGATGCTGAATCTTCCCACACTATGTACGACAGTGAGGAAGAAGCGGTCGGAGGCCCTCCTGCACAGGCGCTGGGTGGAAGAGAACATCACAGCCAGCAGTGGATTGCCTCCCTCGCGGAAGGCGACAGAGTGACCGGTGCACCTCCTCCCCTTCCCTGTGCGATGGGATTCGGACGGCTCCTTCACCAGCTGTGAGGGGGAAGAGAGAGACAGAGGCCAACGCAGTCTTGTTTAGATCCAGCGAAGAGGATGAGAGACTGTGAATATAGCAAACCCTAGCAAAGGAACGCTGAGCCTCCAGCGTATATATATATGTAGTGCAGCAAGAGTGTGGGGAGTGCAAACCCTAGCGAACAAGCGCGGAGGCTCCAGGTTATATAGTACTCATGTATACTAATTATATAGTGGAGTGGTATTCTTTTTCTCTCCATAACAATCATTTTAAGTTGTGTAAGTATGAAACGAAAATCTTTATTTAACATACCAGTGAAGAAAACTACTTATGATCAACTAACGATACACTCGTCCTGGTCACACTTCCTATCCTTCACGTGCGGTACAAAATCCTCCGATATGTGAACAACCACACACGCGCCAAATTATAGGAAAGGTGTGAGAGTGTGTGAAAATAAAGAATTTTAATTTCAATTATCAGAAAGGTTTGAGAGTACGTACAGTTTGCCCTCTCTCAGTAATTATGTTTTGTTGTGTTCGGCCCGAACTTGGTCAAACTTTACAAAGTTTGACGTCAGTCAAATCTAATATGCAGACACTACTGCAGGATGCTGCTAACGCGACACTACAATAAGAGACCCTTCGACAAAACTGTGTGTGATGCAATAATCTCAAATGGTGGTTTAGAAAAACCGTAAAAAAGGGTGCAAAACATTTGTGATGACGAATGCATCAAACTGTGACAGCCTGGATTTTGCCTTCTCTCTTTTCCCGGACTTGATTTTGCCTTTGCCTTGGCTTTGAGTTTTTGGAATCAATTCAAATGGACTTATCACTTGGGCATGCCCTTGACCTTCACCCAAGTGACCCTTCTACCTCTCATTCAATCTCATTTCTTTGAAAAATCCCAAAGTGGTCAAATGGATATTTTCATAAAAGAAAGATATTCAATTTCTCTTCTGAAACTCATTTATGAAACTACTGCTCCAAAGCAACCCTCATTTTTATTGCTCCAAAAATCTTGAAATAATTCCTGAATATTCTTTGAACCTTGGCCCACCACCCAAAGCAAAAATATTGCATGACTTTTTGTAATATTTTGGCTTCTGGCCCAAAAATGCACTTTGTACAGCAAGTGTATTTTTCCTTGATCCTTTGGCCCTGGTTTTTCTTGAGCCTCATTACCCTCCTAAGTAAACCCTAACCCCAAAAGATCAGCCCTAATGGCTTTCTAGAAGATCTCCAAAGGTAGCGGCAAAGTTTCTGGCCAGAAACTTACCAAGAAGCTTGAGTCACTTCTGGTCGGCCTGGCAATGAGTCCTTAGCCTCCCTAGACCTAACACTGCGTGAACTATAGCCCAGACAAGGTTTGGCCGAGCGTGGGTGTCGTTTTGACCATGCCAGGGCAGTGACAGCGTGTGGACATGGGGTCTGGCATGTGTTGGACGCGCTCTGCGTCGAGCCAACGCCTCTGTTCGGTGCGTGCTTGAGCCAGAGCTCACCGACGACTGCCGCGCCGCGCCACCAGCTTTGACTCATCACCCTTGACCTCTCCCTGGCTCTCGCCGACGCCGGAGATGCTGCAGTGAGCACAGGCACATCGCGGCCAACAGCCACAGTGCGCTCGTGCCCTTGTCTTCTTCTCCCCTGCCTCCTGTGCTCGTCCGCGAGCATGGACAGCTCCCGCCTGAGCGCTGAGCCCTTGCCCCCTCTCACTAGCGCCCTTCATCGTCGCTCGCCGGCTTCCAGAGAACTCCGGCAGCGCCAGGTACCCACCTCCTACTCCGGCTATATATAGAGCCCCTCCCTCCGTTCCGAAGCAACACACCGCACTTCTCAACCACCACGACCACGTAGGATAGCCGTAGCCCGGTCGGGCAGGCCTCTGGCCGTCGACCACGGCCAGAGACCGCCGGCTATCCCCGCAGCCCAGCCACCCTGCTCTAGAGCCCCTCGAGCTCAACCAACCTCTCAGGCGCATCACTGGAGGTCCACTGGTGTCGCCTGGAAGCAGCAGAGCCCCTGGAGTCGCCCCTCGCCGTCGCCTTCTTCCTCTCCGGCAAGCCCCGACCACCACCGCCGCTTGCGAGCTTGGTTGCGAGCAGCTCCGGTCATCCCTCGACAAGCCACAGGTTGGGCAGGTGCGCCATGACCCCCTCTCCACTTCTATCCCTCTGGCTTTGCCCAAGAACCTCTGATAGCGGGCGTAAGCTCCTGCAGAGCACCGCCGCGCTCTGTTTCTTCTCTCCCTCTCTCTCCTGACCGGTGGGCAGCCTCTCCACTCGCACCCGAAGCGGTATGAGTGGAGGCGTATTCTATGTTTACGCCATCGATGTCACCCCTAGTTTTCTGTTTTATTCAAATTAATTCAAAATTTTGACCACAACTTTGAGCAGTGATAATTTCTAGCCTATAAGTCCAAATGAGTTGATCCTTTTTGCATTGTGTCTGTTTTAGAAAGCTCTAGCAGCACACCAAAATTTGGAATTTTCCTTGTTGTCTAGATTTTCTAGTGATTTTCAGATTGGATTTTGACATTTTGTTTTGTGGTTTTTAAATATTTTCAGAAGGAGAGAGTTGTCTTGAAGATAACCAGGAGGAGTGTGACCGTCCTTTGCACTAAGGCAAGCCACACTAGCATTTGGATGGTGTCATTTCAATATCTATGATTTTTCTTACTTGAATATGAGTTCTTTTATGCATTTAAAATTTGATAAATAAATTTGGTTGAATGCTAGTTACCTTGTCATGCTTGAAATGTTTGTTTAAGTTACTGGTTGAATGCATGGAGTAGTTTAGTCTAGTAGAACAGAGTTTGACTTCGTTATATTGCTATGATAAATAATGACAGTTCTTTTTGCTTAATGAGAATTTCATATAAATTATGAGTTAATCAAAATATTGCATGATCATAAATAGTGAGGTAGAACCAGTAAAATTTAAGGATGAGTTATTGCGAGAAAGTTATATTGGTAAGGTTGATACGTTCTTGTGAGTTGCATGTTTTGCATATCGATTAGTGCATTGCTCATGGCATCGTATGACTTGGCATAGTAGTTTTTATTTTCAATTTAAACCTGATAATAATCCAACTTGAAGATAACGTTGATCAAGTCATGGTGCCACTGAATCGGGTTTTTCTTCAGTGCGACCACATTTACCTTTATGGGGGCTCTTGATTCGGTCCCTTGTCGTGCCTCTCGCCGGTGCCTCCAACGAGGGAAGGTTATGGGCGTGCGGTACCCTGGCCCGGTAAGCAGACATAACCTTGTGTGACCGTTTGTTTTTATGGTACCTTGTCCCCGTTTGGGACCGTTCTTGCCACGATGGTGGACGTTGATGCCTTTTGTAGGCACGGGGCCACCCAGGACTTAGTCTTGAGAGGGAGTTGGTCAGAGTGGCCGGGAGAGTGTCATGGCAAGGGGAGCGTTTCGTTGGAACGCCGTTGGTCCACCCGAATGGGAGTGCGAGGCCATGGGTTCCGTGGTGTCGGTAAAGTGCGCTACCTCTGCAGAGTGTATTCAATCAATCGATAGTCACGTCCTCTGTCGGTGGAAACGACACCTATGGGATCACTAGAATCCCTTCTACGGTTGGCGGGCGCGGGGTTGTGAGAAGAGCAGGTTTAAGAGCTAGCACAAGGATAGTTTACCCAGGTTCGGGCCGCAAGGATGCGTAATACCCTAGTCCTGCTTTGGTGTGTATTTCGGAGTGTTCTTGAGCTCTCGAACTAGCTACGGTGGCTGCGTAGTTCCAAAGAGCCGAATCCCTCTCCTGGTCGCCTCGGGCATCCTTTTATAGGAAAAAGGGGTTGCCATAGTGGCACACAGGAGGTGGAAAGGCGTACAGTGCGCGAGCTTATCGCTCGGCATTATGGGACAAAGTGCATTCAATGCGCTACTTATGTGACCATTAGCTTTATCGGGGACGGGAACGAGGCATGTCCCGTCCATCGCCGCTCCGCCTCACTTCGACACGCGCCCAGGCCAGCGATGTGTGTGGCGCCATGTAAGCAGGCAGGTTGCTGAGGTGGCGTGCTGGCAGGGCCATCACGAAGATCTGCATGCCACCACGCAGGTGCTTGCTGAGTCGGTGTAGAGGCCGCCCGTCGCCATGCAGGTGCCTGCCCAGCTGGTTGAGCTAGCAGCTACTTGGGGACGGCGGTGGAGTCTTGGCGGGCGCGGGCCTGGCTGTGGCCCCACTAATGCTCTCGGCAAGGGTCTTGCCGGGGGCCCGGCAAGGGTCTTGCCGTGGCGCTGCAGTCATCCCCAGCAAGGCGCTTGCCGGGGGTCTTGTGGATTTCCTCGGCTAGGATCCCACTGAGGATCGTCGTCTTCTAGTCCTCATCTGAACTTGTGTGTTTATGATCTTGCAAAGATCTGCATGCCACCACGGAGGTGCCTCCCGAGCCCTGGTTCCAATGTAGTTGTCGACGACGTTTGGAACCCTTGGGCTTAAGGGTGGCTCGCTCTGCTGATGTTGGGCAAGTTGCCCCGGCAAAGCTCTTGCCGGGGCCGTGGAGGTCGTCCCGACAAAGGTCTTGCCGGGGAGGTCCACCTCGCCCCTTTGCTCTCTTATGCTTCTGGTTTTGGCGTCGCCTTGTTTGTCTTGTGCTTCGGCTTCTCTCCGGCTTCCCTCCTCTACCCTGCTAAGTGTGGCCGTGGCGCGCGGCTCTGACTGCCCGTGCACAAGTAAAGGGGTCAAAAGGAGAGCCCCTACATTTGTACACTGACAGGAGCCCCCGGGCCTGGGCCACACATAAGCGCGATGCGTTGTTGGGCTAGGCCCAAAATGGTGCGCGGGTAGGTGGGGCGGATTTTACCACAGTAACTATTTCGTCCGCTGCGCTTCTCCATGACCCGCGTTGAACGCGCGACGTGGAGAGCCATGTGTGACCTGGGGGGTCATGCGTTGGGCGGTTCCCGCACGCATGTGTCATGTCGCAGTTAATGGGAAAAGAGGCGGTCCGCGCCTTCCCCATAAAAAGGAATAACCGCGAGCGCGCTGCTCATATACCCTTCGTGCTTTCTCGAATCTCGGAACCGTCGTCCCCTTCTCCCTCCTTCTCAAGCTCTTGCCTTCGCTCGCTACCGCCGCGCCTTCGCCATCCTTCATTCCTCGCCTCCCGCAGCCGCCATGGCACCCAAGACCCGCAGAGGCAAGGGAGTGGCAAAGGACGCTAGGGAGAAGGAGCCTTCCGAGAGCGAGTTGGCGGTGCGGCAAACGCAACACACCTACTTTCCGTCGACGGTCGACGTGGTCTGTCGGCGTTCTGGGAACGGGGGTCCCCAGACTTGCCTGCCTGCGGCCCACAGCGTGGCTAAGCAAGCAGGCCGTACGACCCATCTTCATCAACAAGGCATCCAAGACCCTCGCGAGGGTCCAAGCCTCGCGAGGTGGACGACGCCAGACCTCCTCTGGAGTGGCCGAGCCAGGCAGGCTCACGAGGAGCGGAGATATCAAGGCGGGGAAAACCTCACGAGGCTCTCGTGACGTGAGCCATGACGAACGGCGCCAGGTGTCCTTATTTCCTCTTTGGTGCTAAGGAGGCCAGCGCAGGCGAAGAGTACCAAGGCATCAGGCAAAGGTTGCTATATTGGTGCAACGAGACCAAGACCAGGAGGACGGCAAGGCGGAGGTCATCGTGGAGCCCAAGACGGCGTCACTCCAGAGCTTTTCGCAGGCGAAGACCACTTTTGTTAGGATAGCTTGTACTAGCTGTCCCCCTTCAAATTCGCCCGCCGTTGTTGGCTCCCTTCCCACTCGATATTTGGGAAGAGGAGCATAGCCTATATAAGTAGATCTAGCCACCATAGTAGAGGCATCTCATCTTAGCTTGATCCAACCCGATCGAGAGCCTACCCACAAGAACACCGCAACCTCAGGAGGCTGTTCTTCCCTTGTACTGTTCATCATCAGCCCAAGAGACAATCCACCACCACCACACTGGAGTAGGGTATTACACCACAATGGTGGCCCGAACCAGTATAAACCTCGTGTCCTTTTGTGTTGCGAGTTCGTCGAGTTCGTCCGCGAGATCTTAGCGAGCTAGGGCGTAGATCAGTAGGAGGGAAAGACTTTGCGCGCACCCCAGTGTTCGAACCTTAAGGGTTTGCCGGAACCCCACATCCGACATTTGGCGCGCCAGGTAGGGATGCGCCGTAGCTTCCCTTCCATCAGTTCGTCGCTCCATCGCTCCGTCATCTCCATGGCGGACGCTCGCCGTGCTCGAACTGAGCGTCGGGCTACCCTCACCGCCCGCGTCGCTCAGACGGCCCTCGTTGGTGGGCCACCTCATCGTTCTCCGTCTCCCGCCGCCAACGCTGCCACCGGCCCGGCGGGGAATGAGCAGCAGGCGTCCTCGCTGCATCCTTTGATGCGGCAGGACGGCCGCACCGCTACTCCATCACTGACCCCTACCAGTTCTTCGTCTCACACACACCGCGCTCCTATGGAGGCATGGACCACGCTCATCGCGGCGAACGAGCTCCTGCGCTACCGCCCTGTGGACGACCTCTATGAGGAGTGGCTCAACCGCGTCGCCGAGCTTGTCCGCACCGCAGGGGGCTCTCCAGCGCCATCCCACCCTCTGCCTCCCCCTCAACCAGCCGCGGGCGACGGGGCTCATGGCGTGCCTCCACCACCTCAGCCCCAAGACGGCGCCTTGGCACCAAGGCACGCGGCTCCGCGGCGTGATCCACCACGCCCGGCGCCCGCGCGCGAAGAGAGAAGCTGCCAAGAAATCCCGCGGCTGCGAGATGCTGCACCCGCGCTCCGCGTGCCACCTCGTCAAGACCGCGCGCCGCCTGCAGCGGCGCTACGCGGACCTCGTCAAGACCAAGCTCCACCTCCGAAGCGGGCCCCGGCAACCACGGCCGGCTGCCGCGCCTTCACCCTCGAGCTGCGTAGCGTCACCTGGCCAGGCAAGTTCAAGCCGGATCTGCCTCCTCGCTACGACGGCACCGCCGACCCCGCGGAGTTCCTGCAGCTCTATGAGCGGAGCATCGAAGCAGCCAACGGCGACGAAAAGGTCATGGCGAACTGGTTTCCCATGGCTCTCAAGGATGGGGCTCGCTCCTGGCTCCTGAACCTGCAGCACGGCTCGATCTCCTCTTGGGACGAGATGTGCGACCACTTCGTCACCAACATCCAGGGCACTCGCGACCGCCCACCGGCCGCGGGTCATCTGCGCCGCATCAAGCAACAACCAGGAGAGACCCTCCAGAAGTACATCCAGCGTTTCAACAACACCCGCCTCAAGATCCCTAAGGTCACGGACGAGGCCATCATCTCGCGTTTTCTGACGGTGTCCGTGACGTCAAGATGAAGGAAGAGCTCGCCATCCACGAGGAGGTCTGCACATCTCAGGAGCTGTTCAACCTGGCGACCAAGTGCGCAAGAGCTGAGGAGGGGCGCCTTTCCCTCCTCGAGCTGCCAGCTGCAGGAGCGGAGAAGAAGAAGACCAAGGCCAAGGACGTCAAGCGCAAGGAGGAAGCTGTGCTCGCAGCGGAGCCCGACACCAAGCGGGGCAGAGATCAGCCCGATTCATCCAAGAACGGCCGACCATTCTACGCCTTCCACAACCTGAACACCCACAACACCAGCGACTGTCAAGAGCTCAGAGCCATACGAGAAGGACGCTTCGGTCGACGCCCCGAGCGCAACGACCGGGGCTATGGCCGCGGAGGAGGACGTGGAGGCAGACGCTGGGACGACCATGGCCCGCGCCAGGAGTGGCGCGACCGGCCTCGTGAGGACCGCTGGCAGGACCAACCTCGCGAGGGCGCCTGGAGGGACCCGCCTCGTGAGGATCGCCCCCAAGGCAACACCGGTCTTCCCCCGCTGCCGCCACCAAGAAGGAATGACGACCACCACCAGGACGAGGGGGTTGGGGGCTTCCAGGAGCCGCGTGCAATCGCCTGCATCTTGGGCGGCGCCCAGGCCCCAGCCTCTCAGCGCATCTTCAAATAGTTCACTCACGAGGTGAACGTTGTGCTCCCCAAGCTCGAGGCCACGAGCCCGCTCAGATGGTCCCAATGCGCCATCACTTTCAACTCGAAGGATCAGCTCAAGTGCGCGTCCACCGCTGGGCCCTCCCTATGTTGTGTTCCCTAGTCATCAGCAATGTGCAGGTTACCAAGACCCTCATCGACGGCGGCGCAGGGCTCAACGTCCTGTCCGTTGACACGTTCAACAACCTCCAAGTGCCATATGAACAGCTCTAGCCCACCAAGGCTTTCTCAGGAGTGACCGACGGTTCCACCACACCGATAGGGCAGGTCCGCCTGCCTGTCAACTTCAGGGAGCGCAAGAACTACCGCACTGAGCTCATCGACTTCGACGTTGCGCACATCGCCCGCATCGGTCTCCCATACAACGCCATCCTCGGGTACCCAGCTCTAGCTCAGTTCATGGCGGCGACCCATCCGGCCTACAACCTCATGAAGATGCCAGGAAGCAAGGGCGTCCTCACCATCAAGGGGGACACTAAGGAGGCCGTGACGGCGCTTAGGCTCGCCTTCAAGACCGCGGTGGCGGCACAGCCGGCCGGCGCCGGTACCCACGAGTCCAAGGAGGCCGCGCCTACCAAGAAGAAGCAGTTGTTCACCCAAGACAAGGCAGAAACCAAGCAGGTGCTGGTCAATGAGGACGGGTCTTCGGGGGCCACCTTCACCATAGGAGCCGGCCTTGACCCGGGACAAGAAGAAGCCTTGGTGAGGTTCTTGCACGCGAACAAGGAAATATTCGCGTGGGAGCCCAATCAGCTGGTAGGGGTCCCGAGAGAGGTGATCCAGCATCATCTAAGGGTATGCCCCAACATACGCCCTGTGAAGCAGCGAGCCAGACGGCAGTCAACTGAGAAGCAGGCCTTCATCGTCCGAGGGACACGCAAGCTGGAGGCGGCAGGCGCCATCCGGGAAGTTCGGTATCCTGAATGGCTGGCAAACCCTATCGTAGTGCCAAAGAAAGGCGAAGGAGCGGATGTGCGTCGACTTCACCAACCTCAACAAAGCTTGTCCCCAAGGTCCGTTCCGCTCCCGCACATCGACCAAATCGTCGACTCCACCGCCGAGTGCGACTTGCTGTGCTTCTTGGACGCGTTCTCAGGGTATCATCACATCAACATGGCGGTGGAAGATGTGGAGAAGACAACTTTCCTAACACCATGTGGGGTGTACTGCTACACCTATATGCCCTTCGGGTTGCGCAACGCAGGCGCCACCTTCCAGCGGTTGATGCGCATCGCCCTGGGGCGGCAGCTCGGGAGGAACACAGAGGCTTACGTCGATGACGTAGTGGTCAAATCTCGCGAGGCAAGGACATTGATTCAAGACTTGGAGGAGACCTTCGAGAGCTTGCGCCAAGTGAACTTGAGGATTAACCCGGAGAAGTGCGTGTTTGGCGTCCCTTCCGGCAAGCTACTAGGGTTCCTCGTATCCCACAGAGGGATCGAGGCGAACCCGGAGAAGATAAAGGCCATCAAAGACATGAGCCCGCCGTAGACCCTCAAGGAGATGCAGAAGCTAGCAGGGCGGGTGACCGCGTTAGGGCGATTCATCTCCAAGCTAGGCGAGCGTGCCTTACCCTTCTTTAAGCTCATGAAGAAGAAGGGCCCGTTCGAGTGGACCCCGGAGGCCGACCGGGACTTCCAAGACCTCAAGAAATACCTCACCAGCCCCCCGGTGATGGTGGCACCGCGGCCTCTCGAGCCTCTGGTACTCTACCTTGCCACCACCCCGTACTCCGCCAGCGGGGCGTTGGTGGCGGTTCGGAGGAGCGCGAAGACAAGGGTGTGCCGCGCCAAGCCAGAGCTGATGCAGCGCAGGGTCAGGAAGGCGCATCAAAGCCATCAGCGACGGAAGACCCAGCTCAGCAGGGCAACATTGCAGAAGCTTCGGAGGATGGTCAGGTCTCAGGAAACCCACCACCTCAGGATATGCCACAATCTCTGCAGGACCCGAGCCTCGACAGTGTGCCAGCCCTCGTCGAGCACCCAGTGTACTTCGTCAGCACCGTACTGCGGGATGCGAGGGCGCGCTACTCCATGCCGGAAAAGCTCCTGCTCGCACTCTTGGTGTCCTCGCGCAAGCTGCGGCACTACTTCCAGGGCCACTCCATCAAGGTCGTCTCAGCTTACCCATTGGAGAGGGTACTCAGGAGCCCTAACTTAGCCGAAAGGGTCGCTGAATGGAACATCGAGCTGCAAGCATTCCAGTTGGAGTTCAGCACTACCAGGGTCATCAAGGGAGCCTCACTCGCCGATTTTGTGGTAGAATGGATAGATGCCCCGGCTCTTGAGGAAGGAGAAGACCGGTCCACCTCCCCAGGAAGCGAGGCACCAGACGGCTGGGTCATGTATTTCGATGGCGCCTTCGCGCACCAGGGCGCGGGGGCTGGGGCAGTGCTCATCTTGCCCACTCAGGACAAGCTCCACTACGCCGTGCAACTCTGCTTCCAGCACGGCGAGAAGGTCTCTAACAATATCGCAGAATAGGAAGGCATCATAGCTGGCCTGAAGGCTGTGGCGGCTCTAGGGTGAAGTGCCTCACCATCAAAGGCGACTCGCAGCTCCTCGTCAACTTCTTCAACAAGGTGTACGAGCCGAAGGACGAGCACATGGAGGCCTACCTTGCGGAGGTGCGCAAGATGGAAAAGCTGTTCTCGGGCCTGGAGTTGCAGCACGTGCCCCGGGGCACAACCAAGGAAGCCGACGACATCGCCAGGAGAGCATCCAAGCGGCAACCGCAAGAGCCCGGCGTCTTCAAAGAGCGGCTCTTCAAGCCATCAGCTACGCCACCTCTTTCAAGCATGACTCAACCTCGGGAGGAGCTCCCACAGCCCCTGGCGACGGGAGCCCTAGCCTGTGGCCCGACCTTAGGAGCACGGCTGCTCTTTGCGCTCGAGCCCTAGGAGGAGTGCTGGACCAAGGAATTCAAAGAGTACCTGATGCACGGGACGCTGCCGGAGAAGGAAGAGGACGCGGAGCGCGTGGCCCGGCAAGCCACGGCGTACTGCATTCAAGACGGCGAGTTGTACAGGAAACGGCCGAACGACGTCACGCTGCACTGCATCTCCAGCGATCAAGGAAGGGAGCTCCTGATTGACATACACGGCGGGGACTGTGGGCATCACTCGTCGTCACGGACCCTCGTCGGCAAGGTGTTCCACAGTGGATTCTATTGGCCCACAGCGCTCAACGATGCAGCCGAGCTGGTGAAGTCCTGCGAAGCTTGCCAATTCCATGCCAAGCAAATCCATCAGCCTGCCCCGGGCCTCCAAACCATCCCTCTCACATGGTCGTTCGCAGTCTGGGGGCTAGACATCTTAGGCCCATTCCCGCGGGCGCCAGGGGGCTACCGCTATCTCTACGTCGCCATCGACAAGTTCACCAAGTGGGCGGAAGTGGAAGCCGTCCGTACCATTCCAGCCGGCTCTGCCGTCAAGTTCATCAAGGGCCTCGTGAGCCAATTTGGTGTCCCCAACCGCATCATCATAGATAACAGCTCGCAGTTTACTAGTAACCTCTTCAAAACCTACTGTGCTAACCTTGGAACGCAGATCTGCTTCGCTTCGGTGGCCCACCCCAGGAGCAATGGCTAGGCTGAGCGCGCCAACGCGGAGGTCCTGAGGGGCCTCAAGACCAGGACCTTCAAGAAGAAGCTGGAGACCTGCGGCAGGGGCTGGCACGACGAGCTCCAGTCCGTGTCGTGGTCCATCCGCACCACCGCTACCAAGCCAACGGGCGAGATTCCGTTCTTCCTCGTCTACGGAGCTGAAGCAGTCCTCCCTCATGAGGTCAAGCATCGCTCCGCGCGGGTCCTGGCGTTCGACGAAACGCAGCAGGACGCCATGCGGGGGATGGATCTCGTGCTGGGGGAGGAACTCCGATGCGAAGCCGCATTGAGGGCGGCAAGGTACCAACAAGCGCTGCGGCGGTACCACTGCCACAACATCCGCTCCAGGACGCTCGAGCTGGGCGACCTCGTCCTGAGGCAGGTCCTCTCCAGAGAAGGGCTGCACAAGCTTTCGCCCATGTGGGAGGGCCCGTTCAGGGTCGTCCATGTCTCCAGGCCGGGTGCAGCGCGCCTGGAGACGCAGGACGGGATAACCATCCAGAACGCCTGGAACATCCAGCACCTCCGGAAGTTCTATCCATGAAGCAAGGCCCAGAGCCTGAGAAGTAAGGCCCAGAGCCTGAGAAGTAAGGCCCAGAGCCTGAGAAGAAAGGACCGGAGCCTGTGAAGAAGGCCTGGTGCCTGTGAAGAATCGCCGCCCGTAACAGTCTCATGTAATAATGAGTAGGGTTGTACATGCCCCGGAGTCTCAGGAGCGCCGGCCTCAGGCCCTGGGGCTCCCTCCCACGCCTAGTGGACAGCACTTAGCTCCGCGCTGGTGAGAAGACTTGAAGACTAGATTAGGTGCCGGACGCGGCTTTTCATTTGCTTTCCGTAGTTGGCTCGCTTTTCCTTAATCGGAGTTGCTCTTGGTGTTCGTTGCTGATTTGGTTCCCTAGCCTTTTACCGCATTTTTTGGCTCTAGTTTGCTCATGTTCTCTCTCTCTCGCATACCTCGTGAGGGGGCTAGGCAGGTGCCCTCGCAAGCATTTTTCTTCTCTCTGCCTTCTCGCGAGCCACCCTCGTTTGAGCCTGGAAGCTGGCACGTCTCTCCTAACACTACAAAAAAATACACTTCCGTGATGATACGTGTTTGTCACAGTAGGTCGCGTTTTTTGCCATGCATGTACATCCATGACAAATTTATGACAGAATCAAGATAGTCATACCTGTGCTGTCGTAGAAGTGTTCCATGACATTACAAAAATTATCATCACGGAAGTGTCCACTTCCATGACGATAAATCGCGCGTCATAGAAGTGCTTTCGTCAAGGGTGACCGACACGTGGCATCCACCGTAACGGAACGCCATTAAGCTATCGGGTCGTGTTTTGGATCCGATAACCCGTTAACAGCCCCGACGAATGGGGATTTTCCCATGTAAAATCATCATTGGCTGGAGGAGACACGTGTCAGGTCCGCGTTGGCACATGTGTCACTCATCCAATGGGCGAGACACGCCTATGATATGTTGACACGTGGACCGGCCCTTCAAGTTTAAATGGGCCGGCCCAACTGAAGGCCCACAAGATTTTGCGGACCATAATGGGCCGGCCCAGCTAAAGGCCCATGAGATTTTGCGGACCATAATGGGCTGGCCCAGCTAAAGGCCCACAAGATTTTGCGGGCCATAATGGGCCGGCCCAGGTAAAGGCCCACAAGATTTTTGTGTGACATAATGGGCCGGCCCAGGTAAAGGCCCACAAGATTCTTGCGGATCATAATGGGCCGGCCCAGCTAAAGGCCCACGAGATTTCGCCGACATTAATGGGCCGGCACAGCTGTAGGCCCACAAGATTTTGAGGACCCTAGTAGGCCGGCCCATTAACTGGCTACCATGTTTTGGGCCAAATGCCGGCCCATATTTGATCCGGTCCATTAATGGCCTGCCACGCTCCGGGCCTAATAGTGGCCCATATGAGATCCGGCCCGTTAAAAGCCTACCATGCTTTGGGCCAAATTACGGCCCAGATCAGGTCCGGCCCTTTAAGAGGCTTTGGGCTGAATTATGGCCCGTATCAGATTCGGCCCGTCAACTGGACACTATGCTTATGGGCCCACTTGCTAAAGGCCCACTTAGTAATTCGGCCTGATATTAGTTTTGGCCTCTTAAGGGCCCGTTTAACATTTCGGCCCTATACTAATTTCGGCCTGTTAAAAGCCCATCATATAGTTGGGCCTAACTACGGCTCGGTTTGCATCGGGCCTGCTCGCAGCCGATATTTGATTGGGCCAAACAAGGACCGAGACAATTTTGGCCTGTTAAAAGCCCGTGATTTGATTCGCACAATCATGGGCCGGGGTTCATTTCGGGCTGCTGCCGGCCCGTGAGCTATTCGGCACGTTTCAGGCCCAACCTACATCGTGATTGCATGACGGCCCGATTATGTACCGTAATTTGACGGTTTGGCCGGTTTACTGCGAAGACAGGATATATATACGGTAAAATAACAGCAGCATCGTGAATAAGAAAAAACCTAGACTATACAATAAAGAAATTACGGCATATTACATCCACTGGGCATCAAAGTTCGCCACTATGATAATAAAGCACAAGCAGACAACAGATTACATACACTGGTCATCAAAGATCGCCACCAGTGCAAATAAACACGCCGACAAAATAATATACAAAACCGACAGCACTTCAATAGAGTTCAAGAAAGGTTAGCCCTACTGGGGAGCTGCAGCGCAAGCAGCTGAGCAAGATGATGAGACTGCGCTTGTTCAACACTTATATCTTCCTCACTCTGAAAGATAAACAAGCAGACAGATGACAGGTTTTGCACACGAAAGTATCAGTGCTGACAATTCATCACATTTCTTACTGACAAATAAAGTGACACAGTTTAAAATTGCATTAACACAATATGGTATTGTTCAGGTCAAGACATGGCAGGAAATGACATTGTGAAGGAGTTGGCAGCTTCACGACACCACTGGATTACAAATCAAGAACTCATAAGTATCAATGGTTAGTGTGCTGTCAATTTATACCATTTCAGATTGGCAAATAAAGAGACGGTTTAAATAATAGTAGAATGAAATGACATTGTTCATAGTTAAGACATTGCAGAATATGACATTGTGTTGTAGTGGGTAGGTTCACCACACCACTGGATTACGGATGAAGAACAAAAGCATACATGCAGTGCAAAAGAAGATCACTTGCTCTGTATAGTTTAATTTACATGGTATGAAGAAGGAACTTGGTTGTACAACTGAAAACTTAAATTGAGAAAGGACAAACTTTTGTTTATGAACTACATAATAAACTTTAAACAAGCAATTTGATGCAAACACCAAAAATAAATAGTTGTTGCAGTCATGCCTAACCAAATATATACAACAAAGTTTGAAGGCTTGAGATGGACAAACTTACATTATTGGTGAAGACAGGCTCTATAAAGGCCTTGTCCATGCTGATGGGTTGGCAATTCAAGAAGTTTACCACAGAATCTTCTTCAAAAGCATTGCCTTTATTCTACATTTTGTTCAGAGTAAATATAGATGTGATAATATACGAAAAAATGGAGAATATTTAAGATAAGATGAAGAGTGATGCAACATAACCAAGTAGCTATAAATGTAAGTGCAGCGATACAGGCAAAAGGTACAGCCACGAGCAATGCACAGCTAAACTTCTTTAGTACCAACCTTATGGTAAGAGTAAATATAGATCTGATGTGTAGAAAATGGAGGGCAAAGGAAAATAAGATGCAGAGTGATGGTACATGAACAACTACCTGTCATTATAAGTACACTGATAAAGGACAGCATGTACTTACAAGAACAATGCAGAGCTACAAAAACATTGGCATTGGATATATTCTACACTAATGTAACCATTCATACAGATCAGATAATTTGGAGCGAACAATTGATAAGCAAGCTATCATGCATACTGCTGTCACATAATGAACCAAGTATGTATGCAAGTACAGTGATACAGGACAATAGGTACTAACAAGAGCAAAGCAGCAGGTAGCATATTTGCGATATCCTGTCGTTCTTGTCAAACTGGAATTCTTCTTCGAGCAGATTTCCTGCAAAAAAGATCCGTAAGGCACATGCGGAAAAGTAGAAGTTCAAATTGTCATGTGATTTCATAGAAAGTACCTCATCCTGGGCACGAGACCAGTGCATAACAAGGTTTTTCCATTCAATGTCTTCTAAATTTAGCACATGAGACTTCATCGGAAATTCGTTAATAGACTTGCCATCAAAGTGTGATTTCCTCAGGTAACACCGATACTGCTGCAATGCTTCCTTCAAAGCAGAAGCAAGCTTTGCTCGTCATGACTATCCAGATTGACCCTCGCCTAGTTACAACAATGTAATGTAAATCATTGATGTGTTCAATCAGTAGAAAACAGGAAAATAATAACCATGAATAATAGCACTTATACGTAAGTTGGACAGGAAGATGTGAAAATGGTGTTTGTCTTCACAATAATCTCCCCATGATGGGAATATGTGCACGTAGTCCCTAACAACATTGAAAGCATTGTATTTTAAACTGGGAATAAATGGAATGGGGTTCCAATTTGCAGGAATTGGCCGTCTCTACAGTTGGGATAGGTCTTCGGCCGGTGGACTTGCTGTACGTTTTGCTGGAGTGGGATTTTTCTGTGGTACAGCTGGTGCTATGGCAAATGAAATCGGTATACTTTCTACTGGAGTGCAGGTCCTGTGTGGTGGGGCTAGTGGTGTGGCCAGTGAAGTATGGGTACAGTCTGCTGGAGTCGGTCCTACGTTTTGTGTCACTGGTTGTACAGCCAATATAAGTGGGGTGCTGTCTGATTTCTCCGGCACCACCACATTTTTCAAGGACTTTGCTGGTGCTCCTTCAGGTTCGGCAATCACCCTCTTCCTTTTTGATGTCTGATGCACAAGAACAGCATTTGAGTGGAAGAACATGGTATGATGACAGATGGAATATGTATTGATAATGGATGGGCATGGCATCTCGACATATATGATGAGTAAACTAAGCAGATGGCGGTGCAACAAAGTAGAAGAAATGCAAGACAACATATGCAAGATACCCGCAATCAATAAAACATTGCCAAATTAGAACAGGCACCTTGATGGGTGAACAGGACAGGCCATCTGCCTTTGACTCCTCGAGGTTAGAATAGTCATTAGGATCATATTCTGAACAAGAATCCACATGTGGGGAGCGTATTAGTTTCATTGCATCCAGAATGGCACTCAATGCCTTGGTGCCAATTTTGTAAGTCATTGGAGTGTTTAGCTTCAAGAGTGGACTGCTGCTAGTGCGACACAAAGCAGCTACACAGATCATAGTGTAGATATAACGGGAAAACCTTAAGCATCAGAGTAAAATCAGCAAAGTGGAACTTGCTGGAATATATGTGCTAGTATTGCCGGTACGGCTAGAAAGGCTTCGGATACCAGCTCTCTTCAAGTGAAGGTGTGGTACTGTTAATATCAATGTAACTCTCAAAGGCGACACAGCTCCCCGCAATTCCTTGCTATTCTTACAGGATTCAAGTGGGCAGGCCACAACAAATCCTATTCCTATGTTTACAAGATCCTACGAATCAAAGAGGCTCAAAGTGTCCATCACAACCGAACGTATAGGCCTCTACACTGCAAATGTCCCTGCTCATCTTCAGTACAAGGAACATACTGTACTACTATCATACTCCCTCCGTTCCAAAATATAAGTCTTGGTAGAGATTTCCAATATGGATCACATACAGATGTATCCAGATACATTTTGGAGTGTAGATTCACTCATTTTGCTCCATATGTAGTCCATGGTGGAATCTATACAAAGACTTGTATTTAGGAACGGAGAGAGTACATATTAAAGAAGAACGGAAGAGGAACATGGTAAAGAAGAGCAAGCAGATTTTGGATAATAAAATGTTGGTTGCGCAGTGCCCACACATGATGAACCAGAGCGCATTAAGAATGCAACTCCCAGCTCTCTCTCAACCATTTCAGGTGGTTGGATGAAGATCCTATGTCTCCTAACCCTTCTTCTTCCTCGTCTCTGATTCTTCCCATACAGAACAACGCACGGGCCGCCGGCCGGACCACCGGCCCCCACCGCATGTGTTCCTCCGCCACCCCACCCCCACCCCCGCCCCAACCCCCACCCGCGTCGAGTTTTCTTCATTCGGCGACGCCCCACAACCACCCGAGCCCCT